>NC_057712.1:134825529-134846272 GCF_004010195.1 Chiloscyllium plagiosum
CTTCCCATCTATCCACTACACCCTCCCGTCTGACCTGTCACCTCCATCCCCACCCCCCTTCACCTATTATACTCTTTACTACCTTCTCCCCAGCCTCCTGCCCCCATTTATCTCTCCACTCTGGAGGCTTCCTGCCTCTGTTCCTGATGAAGGGCTTTTGCCCAAAACGTTGATTTTCCTGCTCTTCGGATGCTGCCTGACCTGCTGTGCTTTTCCAGAACCACTCTGATCTAAACTCTGGTTTCCAGCATCTGCAGTCCTCACTTTTGCCTAGATGGAGTGGTCTGAGAACTTGTGGATAACACTAATTCAGACTAAACTGGTAGGCAGGGCTAATGAGATATTTGCAGCGCTGTCAGATGAGGGGTGCAGACATTATGAAGAGATCAAACAGGCTATTTTAAGCACTTATGAATTGGTACCAGAAGTGTATTGACAGCGGTTCAGAAACATACAGAAGGAACCAAATCAGACTTATGCTGAGTTCAAAAAAAATAATCATAGTCATTTTGATAGATGGATGTGGGCCTTAAAAATAGATAAGACCTATGAGGCTCTAAGAGAGATTATTCTGCTGGAGGAGTTCAAAAACTCACTTCCAGGGATGATAAGAATCCACGTGGATGAATAGAAAATTCAGGAAGTGAGAAGACAGCAGAGTTAGCAGATGAATACTCATTGGTGCATAAGACAAGCTTCCGGCAAGAATTTCATCCTGTGAGGGATAGAAGTTGGGAGAAGGGGAGATCCTGCACGATGAAAAAAAGAGTAGGGAACACTGGTAAGTGTTTACCACAGGTTAAAAAAGAAGCCCAAGAGGGTGGAATGGAGGTGAAAGGCCTCAGGTTTTTCCGCTGTGGTAAAGTGGGACACGTAAAGTCATAGTGCTGATATTTTAAAAAAGGCACAGTGGGAAAACATATCATAAAAGAAGCTAAGCCAGTGGCATTAGTGAAAGTCGTAAAAGAAGCCCCAAGAAAAGTTGAGGAGCTGCAGGAGAGTGCACAGCGTATGCAGAGGCTGGGTATGGAGTAAGTGCCTGATCTCTATAAAGAATTTGCCTTTGTGGGTAAAGTTTACTCAGAATGAACAATTTTGCGAAGTCAGAGGCCATGGGTGGTCTCCTGAGCGTGTCTGATTCTGAAGACGGATCTCAATTCCCCTTTAGATGGTCACAGGAGGGCTTTCTCTACTTAGGTATATTTATTATTCCCATTTTTGATCAACCATTTAAAGCCAATTTTTCCCATTTATTCGACAGAATCAAGCAGGACCTTCATAGATAGAAGGTGCTTCTGATCTCTTGGTTCGGTCAGATAGCCCTCATTAAAATGAACATTCTGCACTACCTGCTGTATCCTATGTGAATGATTCCTCTGGTTTTTACTAAGCAAATATTTAGAAGATTGAATGGCTGATTCAGTGCTTTCATCTGGTATCGCAAGCACCCCCTAATTAAATTGACTAAATTGCAGTTCCCTTACAGACTGGGAGAAGTGGGCCTCCCAGATATCAGAAACTAACAGTTAAGCTCATTGCTATCTTATGTGAGTGGTTGGGCCCGGGGTGGGGAACCTTCACTCACTTTGGTTGGACATCGAAGTATCTCAGGCAAGATGCCCCCTTCTTAACCTGCTGTTCTTAAACAAAATGAGAACAGTTAAAGTATATTGCCATAGTCCAATATCATCAATACCGTCAAGGCGTGGAGGGCAATGTGTCAGGGTGAGAGCAATATTGCCAAAACATCATTTTTGACACCCATAGTGGGTATGCTGAGCTTTCAGCCAGGGATGATGGATTCTGGGTTTAAACAATGGGCAGTTTGGGGCGTGTCTTGCCTGGCTTATTTATTCAAAGGAGACATACTGATGTCTTTTGACCAGTTATCTCAGAAATATGAATTGCCAAGCAGGGACCTCTTTTGTTTCTTTCAAATTAGAAATTTGACACAAAAAGAGATCACACACTGCTAACTGATCATTATCGGTCCGACATGGAGAAGAGTGCTGAGGGTACATTATCTGTTAGCAACGCTTATCATGTATTGGGAGAGAGTCCCTCAAATGAGACCGAATGGCTCTGTAAGATATGGGAGAGGGAGTTGGGCATTGAGATCTTTTCTGAAATATGGGAGGATATCTGGGAAAATGCAAGAAGGATCTCGATTTGCAATGGGACACATGCCTTGCAATTGAAATTTCTCCACAGGGTCCATCTGGCCCCAGACCACCTCACTAAATTTAAAGTGGGAGCATCTCCAATGTGTCCTAAATGTAAAGTGAGCATAGGCTTCCTTAATCGTTGTCTTTGGTCCTGCCACAGACTGCAGGCATACTGGAGCACTGTGGCAGGTAAAATAGAGAAGGCCTTGGGGACAGAGGTGGAGATGGGCTCGGTGTTTCTTCTTCTTCGCTTTGTTAATTTACTTTCATTAGATGAACACAAACAAAGGCTTTTCAATATCCTCACTTTTTGTGCCAGAAAGGACATTCTATGAGGGTGGGTATCAGAAAATCCCCCAGGGCTGAACAGCTGGCGTAAGCTGGTCATGGAGCATACCCCCTTGGACTTTCTTACGAGTATGAGCCATAGAGTTATAGAGATGTACAGCATGGAAACAGATCCTTCAGTCCAACCCGTCCATGCCCACCCAATCTAGTCCCACCTGCCAGCACCCGGCCCATATCCCTCCAAACCCTTCCTATTCAGATATCCATCCAAATGCCTCTTAAATGTTGCAATTGTACCAGCCTCCACCACATCCTCGGCAGCTCATTCCATACACGTACCACCCTCTGCGTGATAATGTTGCCCCTTAGGTCTCTTTTATATCTTTCCTCTCTCACCCTAAACCTATGCCCTCTAGTTCTGGACTCCCTGACCACAGGGAAAAGACTTTGTCTATTTATCCTATCCATGCCTCTCATAATTTTGTAAACCTCTATAAGGTCACCCCTCAGCCTCCGATGCTCCAGGGAAAACAGCCCCAGCCTGTTCAGCCTCTCCCTGTCACTCAGATCCTCCAACCATGGCAACATCCTTGTAAATCTTTTATGAACCCTTTCAAGTTTCACAACATCCTTCCGTTAGGAAGGAGACCAGAATTGCACGCAATATTCCAACAGTGGCCTAACCAATGACCTCCCAATTCCTATACTCAATACTCTGCCCAATAAAGGAAAGCATACCAAATGCCTTCTTCACTATCCTAGCTACCTGCAACTCCACTTTCAAGGAGCTATGAACCTGCACTCCAAGGTCTCTTTGTTCAGCAACACTAACTAGGACCTTACCATTAAATGTATAAGTCCTGCTAAGATTTGCTTTCCCAAAATGCAGCACCTCGCATTTATCTGAATTAAACTCCATCTGCCACTTCTCAGCCCATTGGTCCATCTGGTCCAGATCCTGTTGTAATCTGAGGTAACCCTCTTCGCTGTCCACCACACCTTCAATTTTGGTGTCATCTGCACCATAAAAAGGAGAATTTCGATAAGATGTGGCAGCCCTTTCTGGACTACCTGGGGACAGTTTGTCTGCCATATTAGTAAGAGCCTTTATGTAGCCATGGCAATTCTATGTAACTACAAACATATGAATATGTATAAACCTATGTGCTTGATGATCGAGGGCTATTGTTTTGTTTTGCTGAGCTGTGTTATGGTTATTATCATTATTATTATTAAGATTTTCCTTTTTAAGCTTAGTTAATAGTTATTATTTATTTATGTAATTAGCAGGTTTGTTTTTTAATATTGGTTTGAATTGTTTGGTTTTGTACTTGTTGTAAGATTCAAAAGAAAAAATGTTTCTTTTTTTAAAAATATTTGAAAAATGTTTGATCTATTAAGCCAGGTTTTAGTCTGGGATTTGATTTGTCAAATAATAACATCAACTGGGATTATAATAAACATGTTACTTTTTATTTATTTATTCTTCTATGGGATGTGGGCATTGAACCCGAGTCCATTTCAGTGGGCAATAGAGAGTGAACCACATTGCTATGGATCAGGAATTGTGTACAGGCGAGACCAGGAAAGGATGACAGATTTTCTTAATTGAAGAGAACCACATGGGCTTTTAAAACAACTGACAATAGCTATATAGCCACCCATAGACCAGCTACAAATTTAGTTTCAAATACTATTGTGCAGAAATTTTGCCATGTACTACAGTGGGTTTCAAACCCAAGTCCACAGAACATTATCCTGGATATCTGCATTTCTAGCCCAGTGACATGATCATTAAACCAACACATCTCCACTGCAGACATGTTGAGATGGATGAGCAGGAATATCTATTCAAAGTTTGTGAGAAGATTTGTAGCTCGGGTGCTCGTTGCTGTGGTTCTGTTCGCCGAGCTGGAAGTTTTTGTTGCAAACGTTTCGTCCCCTGTCTAGGTGACATCCTCAGTGCTTGGGAGCCTCCTGTGAAGTGCTTCTGTGGTGTTTCCTCCGGCATTTATAGTGGCCTGTCCCTCTGATGTCTCCTCTATACCTTTTTCCTAATACCTTAAAACTAGGACACTTTGTACCTAGGGATCTATGTACTTGCACACCAAGATCCCTCTGTTCTTCCATACTGCCAAGAATCCTGTCTTTAATCCTATATTCAGTATTCGAGCTTGACCTTCCAAAATGCATCACTTCACATTTATCCAGGTTGAACTCCAGCTGCCATTTCTCAGCCCAGCTCTGCATCCTGTCAATGTCGTGCTGCAGCCTGTAATAGCCCTCGATACTATCAATGGCACCTCCAACCTTTGTGTCATCTGCAAATTTACTAACCCGCCCCTCAACCTCCTCATCCAAGTCATTTATAAAAACTACAAAGAGCAGAGGCCCAAGAACAGAGCTCTGCGGGACCCCACTCAACACTGACCTCCAGGCAGAATACTTTCCATCTACAACCACTCTCTGCCTTCTGTCAGCCAGCCAATTCTGCATCAAGATAGCCAAATCTCCCTGTATCCCATACTTCCTGACATTAATGAATGAGCCTACCATGGGGAACCTTACCAAGTACCTTGCTAAAGTCCATATACACAACATCCACTGCTCGGCCTTCAACGACCTGTCTCGTCACCTCCTCAAAGAACTCAATAAGATTTGTGAGGAATGACCTGCCCCTCACAAAGTCACGCTGACTGCCTTTAATCACGCTATGCTTTTCCAAATAGTCATAAATCCTATCCCTCAGAATTCTTTCCAAAACCTTGCTGACCACAGACATAAAACTGACTGGTCCCCTAAAACCCTATTCCCCTTCTTGAAAAGAGGAACAACATTCACCTCCCTCCAATCCTCCGGTATGACTCCCAGGCAATAAGTTCAAGGGCGTTGGAAAGGTGGTGATGGAGAGATAGATTGCAAGGCCCATGGGGTCACAGGTTAGCTTTTTGATGAAAGATGCCATGACAGCAAAGGAAAGAGGAACAACACTTTACACTATCAACTATCAGGGAGCAAAGGAGACAAAGTTGGATCGTCAGTAGCTTTTGTGGAACATGGATCAAGGAAACAGAAGGTGGGTCTCATTAACATGATGAACTCAGGGACTGGATAAGGACAGATAAACAAATATAAACTGGAATAGAAAGCCGATTCAGGAAGGGGATTTTGAAGGATATTTGGATGGGCTATTGGAAGAGAAGAAAGGATAGAGGCAATTGATTATATGACCATAGGGAGCAGAGATGGTGGGCGGCACGGTGGCACAGTGGTTAGCACTGCTGCCTCACAGTGCCAGAGACCCGGGTTCAATTCCTGACTCAGGCGACTGACTGTGTGGAGTTTGCACATTCTCCCCGTGTCTGCGTGGGTTTCCTCCGGGTGCTCCGGTTTCCTCCCACAGTCCAAAGATGTGCAGGTCAGGTGAATTGGCCATGCTAAATTGCCCGTAGTGTTGTTAAAAGGGGTAAATGTAGAGGTATGGGTGGGTTGCGCTTTGGCGGGTCGGTGTGGATTTGTTGGGCCAAAGGGCCTGTTTCACACTGTAAGTAATCTAATCTAATCTAAAGATTAGGATCATACCAGGCAGAACAGCCAAGGTGAGAGAGATAATTATTTTGTTGGGACTCAGATATCAAAAGTAAGATGAAAACAGAAAATAAGGAATGTTTATCTATTACAATTTCTTTCATACTTTGGGGGCCTGAAGAGGATACTCATAAGTCAATGTATTGCAACTTCACAGGTCCAACAGTGACAAAGAGATTGGAGCAGACATTTCCTGAGTGCCAGTAAACAGATATTTACTAAACAGCTCTTTTACAATGAGGTGTTACCAGTGTTGCTGTTTGCCCTCCGTGAATTAATTTCTTTCTCTCCCTCTCTTTCTGCAAGGGTTCAGGCTTGATGTCCATGGCTGGAGTGGAAGGAGCTGATCTGTTGTTAATGTTTCTGGCCTGGAAGCAAAAGTTGGGGAGAAGCGAGGCTGGGCACCTCTGGAATGTTCTGAGATAACGTTTCTAAGGGACCTGTGTGTGGCTCCTCCTCTGTCTGGGTGCTTGCGCATCCTGTCATTCTGAGAGGAAAGGGCACAGGAAGGAGGGTTAAAGTTCCAATGGATGGAGTGTACATTTAGGCAGAAATCCACAGACACTGACTGTGCAGGACCTCCATGGTGGTGCCAGCCTGTCTGTGGTCACATGCATGCCAAACCAACATGGAATTAAGAACTTTGGTGAATCCTCAATCCTTTGATCCAGTTTGGTGACTGACTATGATAAGCCTGCCTGATGTTGCTGAGCCTCCCTGTGGTTTTTGACAAAGTTATTAGTGTTGTTGAACAGAGAGATTTAGGGGTTCAGGTACATAGTTCTTTGAATGTTGTGTCACAGGTAGACCGAGTGGTTAAGAAGACATTTAGTACGTTTGCCTTCATTGTTCAGACCATTAAACTGTAATGTTGAGGTTGTACATGATGTTGGTGAGGCCACTTTTGCAGTACTGTGTACATTTCTGGTTGCCCAGCTTTAGGAAGGATATTATTAAATAGGAGAGAGTTCAGAAAAGATTTACCAGGATGTTACTGGAGGTGGAGGATTTGAATCATAGGAAAAGGCTTGTTAGGGTGGGACTTTTTTTTCACTGCAGTGTAGGATGTTGAGGGGTGACCTTACAAAATTTCATAAAGTCATGAGGGGCATAGATAAGGTGCATAGCAAAGGTCATCTCCCTATAGTTGGTGGGGGAGGGGTCAAAACTAGAAGGCATATTTTTAAGGTGAGGCGAGAAAAAATTAAAACGGACCTCAGAGACAGCTTTTTCACACAGAGGGTTGCTTGTATGTGGAATGAACTGCCAGAGGAAGCGGTGGATGCAGATCAGATACAACATTTAAAAGACATTTGGACAGGAAAATGAAGAGGAAAGGTTTAGATTAGATTACCTACAGTGTGGAAACAGGCCCTTCGGCCCAACCAGTCCACACTAACCCTCCAAAGAGTAACCTACCCAGACTCATTTCCCTCTAACTATGCATCTAACACTATGGACAATTTAGCATGGCCAATTCACCTGACCTACACAACTTTGGACTGTGGGAGGAAACCCACGCAGACACGGGGACAATGTACAAACTCCACACAGACCTGAGGCTGAGAATCAAATCTGGGAACCTGGTGCTGTGAGGCAGCAGTGCTAACCACTGAGCCACCGTGCCACAGGTATGGAAGAGTTTTCTTTTGAGGAGAGGTTATGTAGATTGTGCCTGTACTCACTAGAATATAGTGGAGTGAGAGGTGTCCCTACTAAAGCATAGAAGATTCTTAGGGGATTTGACAGGGATATGGGCCAAATGCAGGCAAGTGGGACTAGTTTAGTTTGGTCGGTATGGGCGAGTTAGACCGAAGGGTCTGTTTTCATGTTGTATGACTCTATGACTCAATAATAGTTGAGACCATTTCCTAGCGAGGGCTGAGCTAGTTCCTGGTTTCTGGCAGTCCACTCACTGGAGAGTCTATTCTGTAGTACTAATGTCACTATGCAACTAATGCAGAACATCTAGTGTTCTGAGGGCATGCGTTCAAATCCCATTATGGCAGATGGAGGAGTTTGAATTTTAAAAATCTTGTCTAGTGATGACCATGTAACCATTGCCAATTGTTGTAAAACCTCACCTGGTTCACTAAAGTTCTTTATGGTTACAAATCTGCTGCTGCTACCTGGTCTGGCCTAAATGTGATTCCTGACCAAAGCAACGTGGTTGACTGTTAAGTGACCTCTAAAATGGCCTAGAATGCCACTAAATCCTCAGCCATGCCCATATCTCCTGAGTGAATAATTTTATAAAAAGCAAGCTGGGATGGTTCTACCCTGACCAACTGCAGAGGAGTCAGTTCTGTGCTCACCAGACTGTGCTCCCAAGTATAAGCTAGATGGAGAACGCATTGAGATGAAATAGTCTGAGTTAGTGGAGGGTGCAGGTGAAAGTCGTGTTGGTGTACCCTCTGAGGGTTGAGTGGTTTCTTCCTCAGGGATGGGGCCAAATGTGGATGGAACTGGATTCCTTCTCCACTAGTATTCAAAAACTGAGAATTACCTGTGAAATGGGGGTAAAAAGTTCAAGTAAGAGTGAGTTGGTACTGGTCTTAATGGGAGAGCGACTAGCACAGCACAGTACAGCACAATGAAGCTCATCAGTTGGTTGCTCATGGAGATCTCCATGACCCACTTCTCTGAATGACTGCAGCATTTTCTCCTGATACAAGGTGAAGAGCTTACTGTCTACCGCCGCTTCACCTGTTGTGGCCCTCTCAGCCCAGTTTTGAGAGAGTTTTTCCTGCAATCTGACAAAAGGAGGGATTGAGAATGATGGGAGCAGCATTAGTCGTGATGCAGGGACAAAAGCATGATGGAATGCCCTGACTGAATGAGTGAATAGAACACACAGAGGCTAGAAAGGATTGGAGTCATGTGGGAGGAAGAGGTGAGTAAAGAGCCATTCAGTGAACATGCTGCATGCTGCAGTCAGAGTTGCCGTCCACAAGCCTTGGTGGGAGGTGAATGCTACAACAGACTTAAAGTGAGTAATGAGAGTGTGAGGAAGAAGGTGGTGGTGCCACTTACCCCTGTGGAGCACTGAAGGTCACTAAACTTCTTTCAAAAATGCTCGCCATTTCTTTTCACCCAGGATACTTCACTGACTCAAGTAACTACCTGCATCCAGCCTGGCTCTGCCTGGTATCTTGGCCTCCTTTGGTGGTCTAGAGAAAACAGTATTGCCCTTCTCTTGATAACTCCATCCAACAGCATCTCTCGGTCCGTCACAGTGAAACAGGATGCTAGCTTCCATTTCAGCACCAATTGCTGAGTTCAAATGGTGCATAATCCCATTATAAGGGTCAGTTCCAGGCTTGCAGCACCTGAAGTGCTATGGGGCTAGGTTTAAATATGTATCAATGTTGCAAAATCCCAACAGTGACAAATATTTCTGCACTCCGAGTCCATAATGCATAATCTGGGCACCAAAGTGGCCAGTTGAATAATGAATGAGCTGAAGAGCAGACAATTACATGAGAGAAGTTTACACTCACTCCAGCAGCTTACATGCCATTAATCCCTCCCCAAATAAACAAGAAAATTCAGACTAAAGGAGAGAAAATCTGCTGAATTCAGTTAGAGATTGGAATCATTAAGGCCAAGAAGTTATTTGTGCAGTGGCTGAAGGTAGCAGCAGTGAAGATGCAGTGATGAAGTGTAATCATATCTGGGAGGATGGTTGATAACAATGATTTTGAAAGAGAGGTCAGATGCAAGATTAGATGCTCAAAGTACAGCGAAAGGGATAAAAAAATTTCTGTTACCTTGGATACGTAGGATGCACTAATTGTCCAGTATTGTTTGTACGATTTGGCTCTGGTTGCAGAAACAACTTGCAGATCATACGGATTATAACGAGCTTTTGGGTCATCCTGAGCTCTTAATAGACAGTACAGAAAGTCTCCTCGGTCATTCGCTGGAATTGTGGCATCCTGCAGTGAAAAGTTAGACATCACTATATTTAGCAGTATATTGTGTAAATGTATACAGATGTGAACATATACATGCATATGTAAGGTCAAGAAAGCTAAAATCGGTCAGGGCCCATGAGGGATATGAGAAAAGCAGGAAAGAACGTAAACAGGAGATTAGGAGAGATAGGAGGTGCCATGAAATGTTCTTGGCAAGTAGAGTGAAAGAAAATCCCAAGGCATTTTAAACAGAAATTAAAAATAAGAGGATAACTATGGAGAGGGTAAGACCACTCAAGGATAAAGGAGGGAGCTTGTGGTTGGAAATAGAGGATATGGACAAGATCCTAAATGAGTGTTTTGCATCAGTACCCCAGACCCCAGTAGGACCTACCCCAGGTTTTTGAGAGAGGTAAGAAAGGACATAGGTGGCACCTTGAGCAAGATCTTTGTACCCTAAATGCCCACTGAAGAGGGCCCTGTTGACTGGCAAACAGCTAAATTTGTTCCTCTGTTCAAGAAGGAAAATACAGAAATAACCCAGGAAATTATGGACTAGTAAATCTCACATCTGTGGTTGGGAAGATATCGGAGAGAATTCTTAGGGATAGGATTTATACGCATTTGCAAAAGCATGACTTAATTAGGGGCAAACCACATAACTTTGGTTTTTTTTGGTTTGATTTTTATTGTGACGTGTACTCAAGTAAAGTACAGGAGTACAGTTAAAAGCATTGCTCATTAAGTTTGTAATTTCAACCAAACATGTTGGAGTATAACCTGGCATCATGTAACTTCTGACTGGAAGAAAAGGCTCCACAGAAATTCCTATCCTCAATGATGGGGAAACCTAGCACATTTGTGCAAAACATAAGGCTAAAGTATTCACAACAATCTTCAGCCAGAAGTGCTGAGTGGATGTTCCATCTTGGCCTACTCCAGAAGTCCCCAGCATCACAGAAGCCAGTTGTTAGCCAATTAAATTCACTCCATGCGATATCAAGAAATGATTGGAAACACTGGATCTTGCTAAGACTATGGACCCTGACAACATTCAGGCAATAGGATTGAAAACTTGTGCTCCGTAACTTGCAGCATCCCTTACCAAGATGTTTCAGTACAACTACAAAACTGGCATCTTCCTGACATGTGTAAATTTCCCAGTTCTGTCCCATATACAAAAAGCATGATTAGTGTACATAGTGAGCACAGATCGATGGGCCACAGGGTCTCTTCTGTGCCATATCCTCTACGACTGTATGACTTGTGACTCAACGGAAAGTGAAGCAGCCCATGTCCAAGTGCAGCAAGACCTGGACAATATCCAGGCTTCAGGAGAAAGTGAGGACTGCAGATGTTGGAGATGAGAGTCAAAAAGGCTTCAGCTGACAAGTGGCAAGTAACAAGTTGGGTCACACAAATGCTCAGGAATTACCATCTCCAACCAAAGACAATCTAACCACCGCGCCTTGACATTCAATGGTGTTAGCATCACTGAATCCCACACCATCAATATCCTGGGAGTTGATCAGAAACTGAACTGGATTAGCCATATAAATACAGTGGCTACAAACATAGGTCATAAATGAGGAATACTGCAGCAAATAATCCACCTCCTGACTCCCGTAAAACTGTCCATCATCTACTCAGCACAAGGAAGGAATATGATGGAATACTCCCCACTTGCCTGGATGGGTGCAGCCAACTTGGTTTGGCATCACATTCATCAAAGCAATTCCTTCTGCTATCAATCGCAGCAGTGTGTACCATCTGTCAGGAACACCTCTGAAAGGCTCCTTAGACAGTACCTTTCAGACCCACAATCACTGCCATCTGAAAGGACAAGGGCAACAGATCCATGGAAATGTTACCCTCTGCAAGTTCCCCTCCAAGCCACTCACCATCCTGACTTGCATGCCACCTTTAAACAATTGTGAACCAGTTGTCATGAGATTCTTGTATGTTACTGACTTAGCCCCAGGTTGGATTTCATTGCAAACTATTCCATATAAACAAATATTTATGACCTGCAAGTGTATTACAAGTACAACCCCACCACAGACCAGTGCATATTCCAATACACTGTAAACATGCACTGGCTCTAATTTACATCCCAACCTACTTGGAAGTGTACCATCTCAATGCTTCAGCCATCCTTGGATTGCAGGCATGGGCAAAAACTGGGCCTAATCAATCCTAATTTATGTCAATTTCCATGAAAATTCATCTGACAATCAACCCATCTCATATCCAATCATTTAATCTCATAGAAACAGGAGTAGGCCATTCAGCTCATTGAGCCTGATCAAACAATATTATCCAAGCTAAGGCAAGAAACCCAAAACTGCACACAGTCCTCCATGTCTCATCTACTAATGCACATATCCTGTCAACCTGATCTTGTGTCTGACTGACCATCAGAACTCACATCTAGCTGATCATCAACAGCACAACCAACCAACTTACCAAGTGTGCATGAAGGACGGTGCGATAGTTTGGAATGTTAATTTTCATTCATAAAGCAAGAAGTGACAAATATAGAAGTTCGACTGCTCCTCATTCTTTACACAGATTTCAGGATTTTATATCAGTTTTCACATTCCAGCTACATGAGATTTGCAGTAATGTTTGACTCAACTCACTAACGGAAGGTCAGTGTAAAGTTCAGTGCAATTTTTTGGTAATGTTTTTTCAGGAATTATACTGTAGCTTCCACCGCCCTCAGCTTTTATGCAAATTTACTGCATTGAATTTCCTAAAGATTGGTTGCCATGGCAAGCCTGTTCTGGTAACGATGCGGGAAAATGGCCTTGTTCAAGCAATGTATTTTCTCCAACAGAATGGCAAAGAACACTGAATGGGATATACAATAGCAGCAAGCATGGATTTATTTTCAAACTAAACTTCAAGTCTCATTTGCAATTAGATGCAATTAATTTGCAATTACATTCGAATAACATTCTACATATCTCAGCATCAATAGATCATCCGATCGCATACATCACTGACCATTATCAAATTTTGTGTCCAGATAACTAACAGATCACATGTCTAAATGCCCATCTCATCTCATGTAAAACTGATCATCAGATCTCATCTAAACTGACCACTACACTCATCAGATCTCACGGCCAACAGAGCATGAGTGCTCACATCTGACTGGCTATCAATTCTCATGCCTGACATTGACCAGATATCGTTTCTGATTATCACTTCTCAAGTCTCACTGGTCATCAGATTTGATTTTAGACAAATCATCACCCTAATGTCCTACTCACCATTTGATCTCTCCATCTGTCTGACTGGCCATGACAAACTGCATATTACACAGCCAATCAAATCTTATATCTCATTGACCACCAGCTCTCACGGCCAATTGGCAATCAAAGCACACATCTAGCTGACCATCAGAGCACAGGTCCAAGTAACCATTACTCTTATGTCTGGCTGGCCATCACTCCCATGTCCGACTTACCATCACGCTCATGTCCCACTTACCATTACGCTCATGTCTGACCGATCATCACCCCCATGTCCAAATGACTATCATTCTCATGTCCAACTTATCATTATCCTCATGTCTGACTGACCATCACTCTCATGTCCAACGAACTATCACTCTTATGTCTGCCTGACTATCACACACATGTCTAACTATCACACTCATGTCTGACCATCACACTCATGTCTGACAACCAGTTTAATGTCTGACTGACCATCACGCTCATGTTCCACATACCATCACTCTCATGTCTGACTTACCATCACTCTCAATTCTGACTGACCATCACTGTCATGTCTGACTAACAGTCTCATGTCCAACTTACCATCACACTCATCTCAGACGGACTATCACACTTATGTCTGACTGACTATCACACTCATGTCTGGGATAGTGTAGGGGGATGGGCTTAGATTAGTTCACAGGTCGGTGCAACAACGAGGGCTGAAGGGCCTGTTCTGTGCTGTATTGTTCTATGTTCTATGACCATCACTCTCAGGTCTGACTGACCATAAATCTCATGTCCAACTGGCCATCACTCTCATGTCTGACCGACCATTACTCTCATGTCCAATGAACTATCACTCTCATGTCAAACTGACTATCACACTCATGTCCCACGTACTATCACTCTCATGTCTGATTGACCATCACTCTCCTGTCCGACTATCACTCTCATGTCTATCACTCTCCTGTCCGACTGACTGTCACTCTCATGTCTGACTGTCTATCACACTCATTTTTGCCTGACTATCACACACGTCTAACTACCACACTCAGGTCTGACTGACCATCACTCTCATGTCTGACTGACCATTACGCTCATGTCCAATGAACTATCACACTCATGTCAAACTGACTATCACACTAATGTCCCACTTACTATCACTCTCATGTCTGATTGACCATCACTCTCCTGTCCGACTGACTGTCACTCTCATGTCTGACTGTCTATCACACTCATGTCTAACTATCACTCTTATGTCTGACTATCACACTCATGTCTGACTGACCATCACTCTTATGTCCGACTGACTATCACACTCATGGCTGAGTGTCACACTCATGTCTGACTAACACTCTCATGTCTGACTAGTCTGTCTGACCATGACGCTCATATCCGACTGACTATCACTCTCACATCTAACTGACTATCAGATTCATGTCTATCATTCTCATGTCTGACTGACCATCAATCTCATGTCCGACTGACTAACGCTCTCATGTCTGACTAGTCTGACTGACCATCACGCTCATATCTGACTGACTATCACTCTCACATCTAACTAACTATCAGATTCATGTCTATCATTCTCATGTTTGACCATCACTCTCATGTCTAACTGGCCATAACTTACATGTCTGACTGACCATAACGTACATGTCTGACTGACCATCACTCATGTCTGACTGACCATGACTCTCATTTCCAACTGACCATCACTCTCATGTCTGACTGACCATAACATACATATCTGACTGGCCAACTTTTTCATGTCTGACTGACCATCACTCTCATGTCTGACTGACCATGACTCTTCTTTCTGTCTGACCATCACTCTCATGTCTGACTGATCATCACTTCGTGTCCGACTGTCCACAAACTCATTTCCAACTAGCCATCACTCTCATGTCCGATTATCACTCTCATGTCTGATTATCACACTCATGTCTGACTGACCATCACTCTCATGACCCACTTACCATCACGCTCATATCCGATTGACTATTACTCTCACATTTAACTATCAGATTCATGTCTAACTATCATTCTCATGTCTGACTGACCATCACTCTCATGTCTGACTGACCATCAATCACATGTCTACCTGACTGACCATCACTCTCATGTCCAACTATCACTCTCATGTCTAATTATCACACTCATATCTGACTGACTATCACACTCATGTCCCACTTACCATCACTCGCATGTCTGACTGACCATCACTCTCATGTCTGATTGACCATCACTCTCATGTCTGACTGAGCAGCAGGTCCCATATCCAACTGACCATCAAATCCCATGCCAGTCTGTCCATCACATCCCAGATCTGACTGACCATCGCTGACAGGTCTGACTGACCATCTCTCTTGTCCAACTGACCATCACACTCATTTCTGACCTACCATCACCCTCATGTCTGACTGACCATCATTCTTATGTCTGACTGACCATCGCTCTTATGTCTGACTGCCCATACTCTCATTTCCGACTTACCATCACTTTCACATCTGACTGACCATCACTCTCCTTTCTGACTGACCATCACTCTCATGTCTGACTGACCATAACTTACATGTCTGACTGACCATAACGTACATGTCTGACTGACCATCACTCTCATGTCCGACTGATCATTGCTTCGTGTCCAATTGTCCACACACTCATGTCCGACTTGCCATCGCTCTCATGTCCAACTGACCATCGCTCTTATGTCTGTCTGACCATCACTCTCACTTCAGACTGACCATCACTCTCATGTCTGACTGACCATCGCTCTCATGTCCGACTGACCATCACTCTCATGTCTGACTGATCATCGCTTCATGTCCGACTGTCCACACACTCATTTCCAACTTGCTATCACTCTCATGTCTGACTGACCATCGCTCTCAGGTCTGTCTGACCATCGCTCTCATGTCTGACTGACCATCGCTTTCATGTCCGACTGACGATCACTCTCATGTCTGACTGAACACGCCCTTCATGCCCCATTGGCCATCAGATCTCATGTCTGACTGAACATCGCCCTTCATGCCCCACTGGCCATCAGATCTCATGTCTGACTGAACATCGCCCATCATGCTCCACTGGCCATCAGATCTCATATCTGACTGAACATCGCCCTTCATGCCCCACTGACGATCAGATCTCATATCTGACTGAACATCGCCCTTCATGCCCCACTGACCATCAGATCTCATATCTGACTGAACATCGCCCTTCCTGCCCCACTGACCATCAGATCTCATGTCTGACTGAACATCGCCCTTCATGCCCCACTGGCCATCAGATCTCATATCTGACTGAACATCGCCCTTCATGCCCCACTGGCCATCAGATCTCATATCTGACTGAACGTTGCCATTCATGCCCCACTGGCCATCAGATCTCATATCTGACTGAACATCGCCCTTCATGCCCCATTGGCCATTAGATCTCATGACTGAGTGAAAATCGGCCATCATGCCGCACTGACCATCAGATCTCATATCTGACTGAACGTTGCCCTTCATGCCCTACTGGCCATCAGACCTCATATCTGACTGAACGTTGCTCTTCATGCCCCAATTGCCATCGGATCTCATGTCTGACTGAAAATCGCCCCTCATGCCCAACTGACCATCAGATCTCATGTCTGACTGACACTCAGATGTCTTGTCCAACTGACTAGGACTCTCATTTCTTACTGATCACCAGATGACCATCACACTTACCCCTGATTGACCATCAAATCTCATGTCTGAGTGATTACCAGCTCCTATGTTCAACTGATCATCAGTTTCCATAGTCAACTAGCTATCAACCCTCACCTGTGACTGACCATCAGATCTCTTGTCTGACTGCCCAACACTTGCACATAGGACTATTAGGCCTCACTTCTAATTGACAATCAGATCACAGCTCCAACTGACCATAAACAGATCACATGTCTGACTAACCATCAGATCACATATCCAATTAACCATAAACAGATCACGTGTTATGGACTAGGCCAGACCACTCAAAACATTCTTAAGCAGGCAGCCCAGACCATACCTTTGCAATTTGTTTCAGTAATTGTACAGTGAAAGGTACCCAGAGTAAGTTAGCAAGGCTGACTACCAGTTTTTAAAATAGATAAAAATTTATTCACAAAATTAGACAAGGAAACATGAAAAACAGTATAAAGAACCCCAACAGAACTCAGTCTATCCAAACTAGACATAATTATGCTGTTCCCAATATACACAACAGTCCCAATAAGGAAACTCCTTGTAACACAGTTAAAAAAAAGGAACAGATACTTACAGGTTGAAGTTAGAAGGGCAGAAAGAGAGAGAGATTCCACATAGCTCACTGTTGAACTCCTAACTAGTTCTGGACTGAACTGCTCAGATAGAGAGCTGACCACTCCTCTTTCATTATACAGATCACTTCTAAAACATGACCACTTTGGTCTGACATCTCATCTGTTTACAAGCAAACAAAAAGGCCTCTCAATACCCTTTAATCTCTGTACCATTCCAGTCTAATCAGCACCAGGAGCAGTTTATGACTCCTCTAGAAAAAAACAAGGGCACATTATCCTTGAGAAAAGGAACAGCTTTTAGAAAAAAAGGACCAGCTTTGTTACACCTCCCCTCTTAAAAGAAACCCATCAATACTAAAAGATGGCTTCATTTTTAAAACCCTTCAAAAACAAACTGGTTAGTAGTCCAAAACACACACATACATTATACTAACTGTACACATGCAAACATGCACAACTACATACAAATTCAGGCCGTAGTACACCCAGCACCGAACACCTCTGAATCTCATTCAAATCTCAATGATGAATCAGCATTCACGTTTTTGTGACCTGCCACATGCACAATTGTCAAACTGAATGGCTGCAACAACAATCTCCATCTAAACAGTCTGGCATTTTTGTCTGTAAATTTTTCCACAAATGTCAATGGGTTGTGATCAATGTATACAATTGTCTCAGATGCATTGCTAGTAATATAAACACTGAAATGTTGTAATGTCAACGCCATGCTTAAAGTCTTTTTCTCCACCGTTGAATATTTCATGTTGGTGAACCTTTAACTTTCTAAAAAAAATGCCCATTGGATCTTTCTATCCCTTCATCATCCTCCTTCAGGAGTACAGCACCGACACCCACATCACTGGCATCGATAGTCACCTTGAAAGACTTTGTTTAATCTGGTGTGGCTAATACTGGGGCAGTGGTTAATACAGTTTTTAGGCTGTCAAATGCCTTTTGAGAGTTCGCTGTCCACTGAAACCTCTTGCCCTTTTTTAACAATTTGGTGAGTGGAGCAGCCGCACTGCTAAAGTTCGGCACAAACTTTCAGTAAAATCTACTCCAACCCTGTAACCATAGTACTGCTTTTCTCATCTACGGTGTGGGAAATTCCCCAATTACATTTGATTTCACATCCCATGGGGCCATTTGTCTATGTCCAATAACATGGTCCAGGAAGGTGACTTGGGCTTTGGCAAATTCACTTTTAGCTAGCTTTACCGCCAAGCCTGCCTTCCGAAGTAAATCAAACAAGTCTGATAAATGCTGTAAATGTTCCTTCTATGAGTGACTAAAAATTACCAGGTCATAATTTACACCACACAGTTGGGTAATCTGGCAATGACCTTATTAGTCCGTATTTGAAATGTGGCTGGAGCAGTTTTCATACCAAATGGCATAACTTTGAACTGATATAGTCCATTTGGTATGATGAAAGCTGAAATTGCCTTTGCTGTCTCCGACAGAGGGACTTGCCAGTAGCCTCTGAGCAAGTCCCACTGAGAAATGTAAGTTGCTTGTCCCACTTTTTCGACACAGTCCTCGACACAGTTAGGGCGGCACGGTGGCACAGTGGTTAGCACTGCTGCCTCGCAGCGCCAGAGACCCGGGTTCAATTTTTCGACACAGTCCTCCAACCGTGGAATTGGATATGCATCAGTCTTTGTAACGGTGTTGACGTTGTGATAATCCACACATAATCACTGGGTACCATCTGGCTTTGGCACCATGACTATGGGTGAGCTCCAGTCACTGTAACTCACTTCGATTATGCCATCTTGGAGCATGCGCTCTATCTCCTTCTGAACCTGTGCCAACTTTAGAGGGTTAAGCCCATGAGGATGTTGCTTAATCAGAACAACATCTCGTATTTCTACATCATGCACAATTAGATTAGTACTTCCCAGTTTATTTCTGCATATCTCCCCATGTGATAGAAATAACTCTTTCAGGTCATTTCAATTTTCTTGTGTAAGGTAACTCAATACTTTATCCCAATCTTTGACAACTTCCTCATTGTCCAATTTGATTTGAGGAATGTCCGACTCAGAATCCTCTAAACTTGATTCTTCCTTCTGTGTTGTAATCATTAACACCTTCTCCTCTTGCTTTCCTTCCCTATCAAAATACCTTTTGAGCATATTTACATGACACACTCTGTGAGATTTCTTCCTGTCTGGAGTCCTTATCAAATAGTTCATCTCACTCAATTTCTTCTCAATTTGATAAGGTCCACTAAACCTTGCTTTTAAAGGCTAATCTGTTACTGAAAGTAACACCAATACCTTTTGAGTGTGTATTGTAGGGTCTGCAGCTGCCAGGTTTGTTTACACACTGTCTGTGGGCAGCTGCAGCCTGTTTGAATTCTGCAGCAGGTGGATTGATACAGTCACTTTAGCCAAGGCTAGCTTCCATTTTCTGGACTCAAAGTCAAGTTCAATGACTTTAGGGCTTGAGCTCTCCCATGTCCTTACCCCAACACCTCCAAACCAGGCTTTGTTAACACAGTCTGTTATTACACACAATCCATTGTTAGACACCAACAGTCCCCATTAACAGTTATTCACCTTCCTAGCAAGTTCATTTTCCACTGTCCAACTGTTCTGCTCTTTCTGGGCTCTATCCCCACCTATTGTTTACTCTTTACCCCTCCCCCCCACCCTATCTTTTGCATATAAACTGACACTTTCCTAGTGACCATCAGTTCAACCTAAAACCTGTGATAAGTTATCCTTATGATCTTCACTAAGATCTACCTTTCCCCTTCCACGGGAGGATTTCTCTTTGCCCCCAATTTCTATCCCTCAGGGACTGAAATTGATTCTGGAAACCAAACCATGTTTTATGGACAAGCTCATAATCATCAGCCACCTCAGCTGTTAACCTTGCTGTTTTAACTCTCTGCTCTTCCACATGAGTTCCACTACTTCAGGCAGTGAAGTTTTGAATTCCTCCAAAATAATTCCTCACTCTCTCAGCGGAGCAGGTAAGGGCTGTTTGGCAGTGGCTGCTTGAAGGCTCGGTGACGTTTGTTTAACGGTTTAAATTTGAAAGTTTTTTTTTTAAAAAGCGCGGAGCGGACCCGGAAGCTGGTGTAGTACAAGCTTACCTGGGTAGGTTTTTTTTCCCTATAAAAGCGCGCAGGAAAGGAACCCGAGGCACTACAGAGGTAGTGCATCCCACCCGCCCTCCTCCTCTAACCTAATAATAAGACCCGTTGTGGTAAGTAGGTAAGTGCTGCATTTTGCTTGTTCTATTCTTTAGACC
>NC_057712.1:134848931-134862582 GCF_004010195.1 Chiloscyllium plagiosum
CACTGTGATTTTGTGTGGCCCACTTTATTACAATGAAACACCGGAGCCTTTTAACTTTTTTGTCCTCCTCAAGGGGTTCTTTTTTACCCTGTGATAAGTTATCCTCATGATCTTCACTGAGATCTACCCTTCTTTTTCCACGTGAGGATTTCTCTTTGCCCTCAATTTCTATCCTTCAGGGACTGAAATTGATTCTGGAAACCAAACCATGTTTTATAGATCAGCTCATAATCATCAGCCACCTCAGCTGTTAACCTTGTTGTTTTAACTCTCTGCTCTTCCACATGAGTTCCACTACTTCAGGCAGTGAAGTTTTGAATTCCTCCAAAATAAGTACCTCTCTAAAGGCATCATAGGTTTGCTCAATTTTTAAAGTTCTTATCCATCTATCAAAATTACTCTGTTTGATCCTTTCAAACTCAATATAGGTTCAATTAGATTCCTGAAACGTTGTCTATAGGCTTCTGGTACAAGCTCATATGCAGTTAAAATGGCTTTTTTCACCTCCTCATTATCCCCAGATACCTCCTCTGAGAGGGATGCGAATACCTCACTCGCCTTACCGACAAGTTTCATTTGGATCAACAAAACACACATTGCTACTGGTCACTGCACTTGTTTAGCCACCTTTTCAAATGAGATGAAAAAGGCTTCTACGTTCTTCTCATCAAATTTAGGTCATGCTTGAACATACTTAAATAGTTTCTCACTAGGCTTCTGACTACCAGGGGCTTGCTCATCATCACTCTCTTCCTCACTAAGCCCACCCTGAGCCTTTATCTCCAGCCTTTTATGCTGACTTTCCTTAAGTGTCAATTTTTGAAGTTCAAAAGCTCTCTCTTTTTTTCTTTCTCCTCTGCTGCTGTCTCCTTTTGTCTCAGTTCTGCTGCTCTCTCTTTTTCTCTCTGTTTTGCTTTTAATCGTAACTCAAACTGTTTCATTTCTGCTGCCCTTTCCTTACCTCTCGCCTCTAACTCAAGTTGCTTCATTTGCAATTGAATTCTTGCCATCTCTATAGATTCTGATGATTTCTCCAACAAGTTTAATTGCTGAGCTGCTGCTGTAATTACCTCTCCTTTCCTCACAGAAGCAGGCAGTTCCAATTCCAGCTTCTCTGCCAATTCCTGCAGTTTGGTCTTATTCACCTTTTGCAAAACTTCCAAAGTCACCGCATCCACTTCCAGAAAACGTTTGGCGACTGAAAGAGCCATTACTATCCCAAGCTTTGTCTACCCAACCAAACCAATGCCCGAAATAAAGACACTAGCACCTACCACTCACTGTTTAAAATCCCGCAAAAAGCCCCAAATCTGTTATGGACTAAGTCAGGCCACTCAAAACATTCTTGAGCAGATAACCCAGACCATAACTTTGCAATTTGTTTCAAAAAGTGTACAGTGAAAATTACCCGACGTAAGTTAGCGAGGTTAACTGACAGGTTTTAAAACAGACAAAAATGTATTCACAATGAAACACAATGAACAGAAAAATGAACCCCTACAGAACTCAGTCTATCCAAACGAGACTTAATTATGCTGTTCCAAATATACACAACAGTCCCAATAAGCAAACCCCCTTAAAACATAGTAGAAAAAAGGAACAAATACTTACAGGTTGAAGTTAGAAGTGCAGAAAGAGTTTCCACACAGCTCACTGTTGAACTCCTAACTAGTCTGGACTGAACTGCTCATCTAGAGAGCTGACCACTCCATTATACAGGTCACTTCTAAAACATGACCACTTTGGCCTGACGTTTCATCTGTTTACATATAAACAAAAAGGTCTCTCAATACCCTTTAATCTCTATACCAAACCAGTCTAATCGGATCCAAAAACAGTTTACGACCCCGCTGGGAAAAAAACAAGAACACATTATCCTTGAGGAACGGAACAGCTTTTAGAAAAAAGGGACCAGCATTGTGACACATGTCTTACTAACCAGCAGATCACATACCCAACTGACCATAAACCGATCACATGTCTTACTACCCAGCAGATCACATATCCAACTGACCATAAACCGTTCGCATGTCTTACTAACCAGCAGATCACATATCCAACTGACCATAAACCGATCGCATGTCTTACTAACCAGCAGATCACATATCCAACTGACCATAAACAGATCGCATGTCTTACTAACCAGCAAATCACATACCCAACTGACCATAAACTGATCGCATGTCTTACTAACCAGCAGATCACATATCCAACTGACCATAAACTGATCGCGCCTTACGAACCATCAGATCCCATATCCATAAATACCATGAAAAATAGGAACAGGAATAGGCCCCTTGGCCCACTCAGTTTCCCTCACCACTCAAAAAAATCATGGTTGATCTAACATTGCTCACATCCACTTCCCTATGATAACCTTTGATTCTCTTGCTGATCAAAAATCTATTTATCTCAGCCTTAAATATACACAAAAACTCTGTCTACACAGCTTTCTGTGGCAAAGTGTTCCAAAGACACACAATTCTCTGAGAGAAGAAACTCCTCCCCATCTCAGTCTTAAATTGACATCCCTGAACATGAAGCACCCATGAGCCCATGAGCCCAGCCTGGAGCCCAGTTACAAGTGGAGTTCCGCAGGGATCAGTTCTGGGTCCTCTGCTGTTCGTAATTTTTATTAATGACTTGGATGAGGGAGTCGAAGGGTGGGTCAGTAAATTTGCAGATCATACGAAGATTGGTGGAGTTGTGGATAGTGAGGAGGGTTCTTGTCGGCTGCAAAGGGACTTGGATATGATGCAGAGCTGAGCTGAGGAGTGGCAGATGGAGTTCAACACTGTCCTGCTGCGCTTGGAAATTCAGCTTTCTCCATGAAACCAATCTATTGGCCTAATGGGTTCTGTTTAGCTGTCAATAAACAACTCTGTGGCAGTATTGAAAATAAATGATCTGGGATGACAGCCAGTATCATCATTGTGCTCACAGGATATGGCGCCTAGACAAAAGGCTTGCAGTCCAGAGGAAATTCTAAATAAAACTTCTAACTTCTGTCTGTGCATACTGATCAACTCTAATGCGGTCTTCTGATCTATCTAACTTCACCCTCATCTAACATCTCTTCATCTCCCGCTCAGTCAGTCGCTCCCCTTTCTATCCTCTCTCAGTTTATCCCCCTTCACTCTTTACCGAGAGAGTGGTGGGGGCATGGAATGCGCTGCCTGTGGGAGTGGTAGAGTCAGAATCTTTGGTGACCTTTAAGCAGCAATTGGATAGGTACATGGATGGGTGCTTAAGCTAGGACAAATGTTCGGCACAACATCGTGGGCCGAAGGGCCTGTTCTGTGCTGTATTGTTCTATGTTCTATGTTCTATGAACAGATCCCAAATCTCATGGGCTATCAGATCATACATCAGACTGCTCGTGGACAGATCCCAAGTCTCATGGATGATCAGATCACATATCTGACTGCCCATGAACAGATCACATGTCTCACTAAGCCATCAACCTCATGTTCAACTAATTGCCACTCTAATATCTAACTGGCCAGCTGATCACATGCCCCACTGAAAATCAGATTTCAAGCCTCACTAGCAATTAGATCTCAGGACCAATCAATCATCTGATCTTGTGCTGATTAACTATCACCATCCTCATGTGCAACTAACCATCAGATCCCTTACCCAGCTGATAATCAGATCAAATCTCATATCTATCTGACCATGTGTTACAGACCATGCCAGACCACCTCAAATCATTTCAAGAAGGTAGCCCTGAGCCTAACTTTGCTAGTTGTTTTAAGCAGGTGTCAGTGGGTATTCTAGGAGTGATGCAGCTGGTTGAACCATGTAGTTTTAAACAATACAAAATTTATTTACAAGATTGCTGAATACAACATGAACAACAGAAAACAGGATACTGAATAACTTAACCTCTCCGAAAACCCAACAGATCATCCCAGCTTAATAATGCTGTTCCAAATACTTGCAACAATCCCCATAAATTCCACTTGGTACAAAAGGTAAAATCAAACACACATTCTTGCAGGACAGAAGTCAGAGAGACAATACCAGCTTGGACCTGCTTCTTTGGGTCAGGCAGCTCTTTTTTTCACGCACTACTGCTAAAAACAAATCAAACCAGAGAAAAGCTGAGCTGGGAGAACTGGCCACACCCCTTTCATTGTGCAAGTGGTTT
This sequence comes from Chiloscyllium plagiosum, assembly GCF_004010195.1. Taxonomy (NCBI): domain Eukaryota; kingdom Metazoa; phylum Chordata; class Chondrichthyes; order Orectolobiformes; family Hemiscylliidae; genus Chiloscyllium; species Chiloscyllium plagiosum. The sequence continues at coordinate 134,853,085 of NC_057712.1, forward strand.
TCATAAAACTTGAAAGATTTTTGCCTGAGGCAGTATCTGTTAGCTATTATCAACTTGGTAAAAACAATGACTGCAGATGCTGGAAACCAGATTTTGGATTAGTGGTGCTGGAAGAGCACAGCAGTTCAGGCAGCATCCGAGGAGCAGCAAAATCGACGTTTCGGGCAAAAGCCCTTCATCAGGAATAAAGGCAGAGAACCTGAAGTGTGGAGAGATAAGCTAGAGGAGGGGAAAACTCTTCACCTCCAGACTTTTCAGAGTCTGTGTCGGTTATGACCTCTCTGAAAAAAACCAAGGACTGCATAACCTTGTTAAAGGAATGGCTTTGTCAACCATCAGATCTCATGTCTGAGTGACCATCAGCAGATCTTTTTTCTGATGGTCCATCAGTTGTTGTATCTCACAGAGCATTAGCTCTCATGACTCATTGGCCATCAGGACTTATGTCTGATTGACTATCTGGTCTCATGTGCAACTGACCACCAGATCCCTTACCCAGCTGATGAGTTGATCACATGTCTCACTGGCCATCAAATCTCATATCTAGCTGACCATCGCCATCATGTCACATTGACATCAATGCTCATGTCGACCTATCACTCTCACAGCTGACCATCAGCTCTCATTAACCATCTGAATTTGATTCTAGATTGTACAACAAAAGAGGTATTCTAAAAGAGAAAATGGAGAGGGGCAACTAGACAGGGGTGTCCTTGTACAGCAGTCACTGAAAGTAAGCAGGCAGATGCAGCAGATAGTGAAGAAAGAAAAATGGTATGTTGGCAGAAAAGTGGCAGATGGACAATGTGGAAAAGTGTCAGGTAATGCACTTTGGTAAGAAGAATTGAGCCGTAGTCTATTTTCAGAATAGGGAAAAGCTCTGGAAATCTGAAGCACAAAAGGACATGGAAGTTCCAGTTCCGTATTCTCTTAAAGTTAGCATGGTGGTTCAGTTGGCAATTAGAAAAGCAAATACAATGTTGGCATTCACTTCAAGAGGGCTACAATACTTATGAAGAAATGTACTGCTGAGGCCATACAAGGCTCTGGTGAGACCGCATTTAGAATATTGTGAGCAGTTTCGGACCCCTTTTCTAAGGAAGGGATTGAAGGGAGGTTTTGGAGAGGATCCAGAGGGAATTTACATGCATGATCCCAGGGATGAAGGGTTTGTCATATGAGGAGCAGTTGAGGACTCCAGTTCTGTACTCAATGGATTTTGAAAGGACAAGGGAAAATCTGAATTGAAACTTACAGAAATCTGAGAGGCCTGAAAAGAATAGATGGGGAGAAAATGTTTCCACTAGTAGGGGAGACCAGGACCTGAGGGTGCAGCATTAGAGTGAAGGAACAACCGTTTAGAACTGAGAAAAGGACAAATTTCTTCAGCCAGAGGGTGGTGAATCTGTGGAACTCATTACTGCAGAAGATTGTGAAGGCCAAGTCATTGAGTCATATTTAAGGCAGAGCTAGATCGGTTCTTGATTTGTAAACAGATTAAAGATTATGGGGAGAAGGCAGGAGAATGGGATTGAGAAACACATCAGCAATGATGGGCCAACTGGCCTAATTCTACCCTTGTACCTTATGATCTTCAGAGCAATACAATTTGAGTATAGGAGCAGGAGTATCTTGCTGCAATCGTATAGGGCCTTGGTGAGACCACACCTGGAGTGTTGTGTACAGTTTTGGCTTCCTTCCTGAGGAAGGCTATGGTGGGAGTGCAATGAAGGTTTACCAGATTGATAGCTGGGATAGCAGGATGGAAGTGGGAGCAGGGACTAGATCAGTTAGGGTTATATTCATTGAAATTGAGATATGAAGTGGAATATCATGTAATATTCTAACAGGACTACACTAGTAAACACAGGAAGGATATTTCCAATGGCCTATCAGCCCAGGACTAGGGGTCATTGTTTAAGAATATAGGTAGGCTATTTTGGGCTGAGATGAAGAGAGATTTCTTCACCCGGAAAATCGTGAACTTATTGAATGTTCTTCCACAGAAAGTGGTTGAGGCCAAACATTGAATGCTTTCAAAAATGGGTTGGATATAGTTCTTTGGACTGAATGGATCAAAGGGTATGGGGAAAAGTAGGAACGGGAGACTGAATTGGGAGATCAGCCCATGAACAAGTTTAATGAATGGCACAGCAGCATTGTGCCCTTATTTTCTATATTTTTATGTTCCATGGGATGGACTTGATGTTTGCTTACCTTAATGTTTTGATCTGCATGCTTCTTTAATCGTGGTCCATGGCTTGGTAATTCTGTAGGCCAGCCAAGTGCATTCCGTAGCCTCAGGATATGATGCAGGGCACCATCATCATATTCATCCTCTAGTGCTGATTGAAAGAGTACAGCATCAGGATCATACATCAAACTAGATTCACCAGAGAAAAAGAATAACAACGTCCATAGCTTTTATTCCTGATGAAGGGTTTTTGCCCGAAACGTTGATTTTGCCTGTCCTCGGATGCTGCCTGAATTGCTGTGCTCTTCCAGCACCACTAATCCAGAATCTGGTTTCCAGCATCTGCAGTCATTGTTTTTACCTAGATGTTGCACAATGTTTGGGAAACCCACACAAGGGATGACTCCATCAAGGATAGAAAGGGTGAAAGAAAAGACAAGGTAAATGAGGAAGTAGTGATCAGCATTATAATTAGGATTAACACAGAAGGGAGGCTGTTCAGCCCTTTGTACCTAGAGTAGTTATTTTAAAAACTATCCATTTAGTTATCCTCCCTTGCCCTTTCCCCAAAACACTGCATTTTCCCCTCCAGCTATTTATCCAATTGCATTGAGAAAGAGTGATTGAATCTGCTGCATGAACTGGTCAGGCTGTGCATTCCAGATCCAAACAGCTAACAGCTGGAAAATCTGATTTTAAAGAATGATGCCTCGAAAAGGGAGAGAAGAAAGAAGGAATCTATCGCAGAAATGCACAATTTTGAATTTTTTTATCCGTTAATATGCTGTGGCATTGCTGGAGTTATACTGCTGTTACAATATAACAGCATAGATTAACACACATTACAAATAGCAAACCAAAAATGTTGATAAAAGCAAATTACTGCGGATGCTGGAATCTGAAACCAAAAGAGAAAATGCTGGAAAATCTCAGCAGGTCTGGCAGCATCTGTAAGGAGAGAAAAGAGCTGACATTTCAAGTCTAACTGACCCTTTGTCAAAGCTCAGTTAGACTCAAAACATCAGCTCTTTTCTCTCCTCAAAAATGTTGATGATTTGTTAAGCTGAATGTACAAATAACAGGAAAAGTTCAATTATAATGGATGGAAGATTATTGTGGATATATAGGAATGTAAGTACAGGTTAAATCTCAATCAACGACATTCTTTTTCGTAGAACCCCTACAATGTGGAAATAGGCCATTTGGCCCATTGGGTCTATACCAAGCCTCCAAAGAACATCCCACCCCCCATTACCCTATAACTCTCCATTCCCTATGACTGACCCACCTAGCCTGTACATACTTGGATTGTGGGAGGAAACCCACGCAGATGCCGGGAGAATGTGCAAATTCCACACAGACAGTCATCCAAGGCTGGAATCAAACTTGGAGCTGTGCAACAGCAGTACTGACCACTGAACCATCGTGCTACCCACGAATGGCAGAACAGGCTCAAAGGGCTAAGTGGCCAACTCTTGTTTACATGTTCCTATAAAAGAACACCTGGCTTTTTCCTGTGAAATTCTGGGGATAATGGTAATGTAGATAACAAGTTTTAATTTCAATGTATAATCATACTCAAACTATTGGGCAACATCAAGGTCACACGGATTGAAATAAGTTTCTTCATACCCTAGGAATAAACACATGCCACTTTTTCAGAACTTAATTTGCTTTCATTTAGTGGTGCTTGAAAAAACTCCATGAAGGCCTGAATCCATCACCAGGTCACCCTTGATTTCCATGTGAATAGTACACTGACACTGACCCATTGAGCTTAGAGCTGGCTCCTAAAGTGAGCATAACCCCTGAGACTCCTGCTCATATCTGTCAGCCAGGACTCCCTCACTGTCCCAGGTTAACAGACCCAATCAGGGACCTCATATTCTATGAGATCCACCTAGCTGACATCATTCCAATCACTACAGTTTTTGCCTTTTTTTTGTTAGTTTATTTTTAGGCTGTTGGCACTACTGGCCAGATTAGCATTTATTGCCTATCTCTAACTGTCCTGGTGGCGATGAGCTGCCTTCTTGAAGTGCTGCAGTTGTTGGAATGTAGGTACACCCGCGGTGCTACTCGGAAGGCAGTTGCAGGATTTTGACATAGCGACAGTGAAGGAACAGTGATGTAGTTCCAAGTCATCATGGCAGCTTGGAAATGAACTTGCAAGTGATGGTGCTGCCATGCATCAGCTGTCCTTGTCCTTCCAGATGGTACAGATTACAGATTTGTAAAGTGCTACCAAATTAGTCTTGGTGAGTTTCTGCAGTGTAACCTGTAGATGGTACATGTTGCTGCTGCTCTGCAGCTATGTTTGAGAGAGTGAATGTTCAAAGTGGTGGATGGATGCTGATCAAACGGGCTGCTTTGTCCTAGATGGCGTCAAGTTTCTTGAGTGTCCTTATAGCTTTACTGATTCAGGTAAGTGGGAAGTATTTCATCCCATTCTTGACTGTGTCCTTTAAATAATCAGGAGGTGAGTTACTCCTCACAATATTCTCATCCTGTGATTTGCTCTTCTGGGCAGTATTTTTATGGCTGATGCAATTAAGATTCTGGTCAATGGCACAATATCGATGATGGTAATGCCATTAAAAGCCAAAGGTCGATGATTAGATTTGCTTTTGTTGAAGATGACCTGACAACCGCCTCAAGCATGAATGTTGCCGAGGTCTTGCTACATTTGCTCAAAAATGCTTCAGCATCTAAGGAGCTTCAAATGATACTGAACAGTGTATGATTAACATTGACCTCAACCCTACAGAGTTTCCACAATCCTCATGAGCTTCAATCTGATTAGGGCACCTTGTTGCTACACAATTAAATGATGCAATCCCTCCCACCTCATCTGTGGAATTTGTTCTTGGTGAAACAAAGGCTTTGCTGAGTTTGGCTCTGAGTAGCATGGGCATAACTAAACCTGTGTGTTAGTGAGCAGAGAAATGCTGAGTAAGTGTCACATTATTGTACTGTCACTCTCCATCATTTTGCTGATGATTGACAGTAGTCTTTCAGGACGGTAATTGGCTAGGTAAGATTGGTCCGACTTCTTATGGAAGGATATATGTTAACAATTTTCATATTGTAGTTAAACGTAGATGAACTGTAACAGTTTGGTCAAAGGAGTGGCTAGTTCCGGAGCACAAGTTTTCAGTAATACTTGTGGGAATTGGAATGAAGATGGGCGATGAAGTAAGGTAAGTGAGGTGAAGAGCCTACATTCAGAGAAAGGTTGTCATTACATTAATAGCATTTTCTGTTTGAGAAGGATTACACCCAAAACGTTGACTTCTCCACATCCTGATGTTGCCTGGCTTGCTGTGTTCTTCCAGCCTCCTACTTGTCTACTTTGGAGCCCAGCATCAGTAGGTTTTTTTTTGTCTCTAATTAGGTTAAAAGCAGCTGAATTTACTGAAGAAAGGCATAAGTAATGAAAATGACTTTGCAAGTCACAACAGGCAAGTGTAGCTTATCCTTTTCCCTGAATAGATGGGACCAGAGAACAGCTTTGCAATAGTGCTACTGTTATCACCTTCAGTTCATTTGGACACCATCTTACATCTGGAACAACATGTTAGACTTGTCACAATCTATAACTGAGCAACACTGGGCAAGAGATAGATAGTGATGGATATATGTTTGCTCGCTGAGCTGGAAGGTTTGTTTCAGACGTTTTGTCACCATACTAGGTAACATCATCAGTGAGCCTCCGGTGAAGCATTGCTGTTAGTGACCTGGTTTCTATTTATATGTTTAAGTTTCCTTGGGTTGGTGACATCATTTACTGTGGTGATGTCATTTCCTGTTCTTTTTCTCAGAGGATGGTAAATGGGGTCCAAGTCAATGTGCTTGGTCATGGAGTTCCAGTTGGAATGGTATGCTTCTAGGAATTCTCATGCATGTCTCTGTTTGGCTTGTCCTCGGATGAATGTGTTGTCCCAGTGGAAGTGACGCCCTTCCTCATCTGTTTGTAAGGATATTAGTGAGAGTTGGTCATGGCTTTTTGTGGCTAGTTGATGTTCATGTATCCTGGTGACTAGTTTTCTGCCTGTTTGTCCAATGTAGTGTTTGTTACAGTTCTTACAAGGTATTTTGTAAATGACATTAGTTTTGCTTGTTGTCTGTATAGGGTCTTTCAAGTTCATTAGCTGCTGTTTTAGTGTGTTGGTGGGTTTGTGGGCTACCATGATGCTAAGGGGGTCTGAGTAGTCTGGCAGTGTGGTGCCAGAAAGCACAGCAGGTCAGGCAGTATCCAAGGAGCAGGAGAATCAATGTTTCGGGCATAAGCCCTTAATAAGGAATGAGGTCATTCCTAATAGAACATAGAAAGAAAAAAATAGAACATAGAAAAAATACAGCGCAGTACAGGCCCTTTGGCCCTCGATGTTGCGCCGATCCAAGCCCACCTAACCTACACTAGCCCACTATCCTCCATATGCCTATCCAATGCCCATTTAAATGCCCATAAAGAGGGAGAGTCCACCACTGCTACTGGCAGGGCATTCCATGAACTCACGACTCGCTGAGTAAAGAATCTACCCCTAACATCTGTCCTATACCTACCACCCCTTAATTTAAAGCTATGCCCCTTCGTAATAGCTGACTCCATACATGGAAAAAGGTTCTCATGGTCAACCCTATCTAAACCCCTAATCATCTTGTACCATCTAATGAAGAACTTATGCCTGAAACGTCATTTCTCCTGCTCCTCGGATGCTGCCTGACCTGCTGTGCTTTTCCGTCACCATACTCTCGACTTTAATCTCCAGCATCTGCAGTCCTCACTTTCTGCTAAGTAGTCTGGCAGTCATTTCTGAGAAGTCTTTGATGTAGGGGAGAGTGGCTAGGGTTTCTGGATGCGTTTTTGGACAAATCTTCTCAAAACTCGCAGATAGATGGTGAGTTTGCTGAACTCCAACATGGCTGAACAGCCTCAGAAGGGGCCAATTTAAAATGTAAGAGGGTTGTAACAGCAGTGTATTCTTTTGAGTGTGTGGGTAAGGCAAAGGGGGCTAACATTGCAAGATGCTGCACATTTAGTAATTTAAAATCTGTAATAAGACCCAAATCCACAACATCTTCCAGTGCTGTTCCAAATATAGAAACTGACCAAAGTCAGAACAACACTGGAAGCAATCTTTTCCAATGAACCAATTAAAGAAAACGCTTGAGATTGGGAAGGCCAACATTTATTAGTCAGCACTGATTGTCTTTCAGAAGGTGGTGGTAATCCACCTTCTGGAACTGTAGTAGTTCACATTGAGTAAATTTATCCACAGAACTGTTAGGTGGTGAGTTCTGGGCCATGACTCGGTAACAATGCGGGAATAAGGATAAGATTCCAAGTCAGATAGTGTTTAACCTGAATGAAAGCCGACATCCCATTAATCTGCTGCACTTATTGTTCTACGTCAATTCTAAGTGGTAGAGGCATCAACTTTGGACAGTGGTATCAACCCAATTTCCAAGAATACAAAGGGATCTTGTGTCATGGTACATGAATTCAATGAGGTTGGTAGGCAGGCACAGCAAGCAATTAGGCAAATGAACTGTTGTCATTCATTGAAAGGAGAATGGAGCGTAAAAGCAGATACGTTTTACTGCAACTGTACAGGGCATTGGTGAGACCACACCTGGATTACTATGCAGGTGCTTACTACTTAGATCATAGAACAGTACGGCACAATATAGGCGCTTCGGCCCTTGATGTTGTGCTGATCTTTTACCTGACTCTAAGATCAGATTAACCTACATACCCTTCATTGTAGATCTTCCATGTGCCTATCCAAGTGTCACTTAAATGTCCCTAACGTATCTGAATCTACTGCCACTGCTGGCAGTGCATTCCACACACCCACCACTCTCTGTGTAAAGAACTTACCTCTGACATCTCCTATGAACTTTCCTCCAATCACCTTAAAATTATGACCCCTTGTGATAGTCACTTCTGCACTGGGAAAAAGTCTCTGACTATTCACTCTATCTATGCTTCTCATCATTTTGTACACCTCCATCAAGTCACATCTCACCCTTTTACACTCCAATGAGAAAAGCCCTAGCTCCCTCAACCTTTCTCCAATCCAGGCAGAATCCTGGTAAATCTCCGTTGCACCCTTTTTGAAGCTTCCACATATTTCCTATAATGAGGCAACCAAAACTGAACACAGTGTTCCAAGGGTAGTCTAACCAGGACTCTATAAAGCTGCAGCATAACCTTGCGGCTCTGAAACCCAATCCCCTTGCTAATGAAAGTCAACACACCATGCACCTTCTTAACAACCCTATAAACTTGGATGGTAACTTTGAGGGATCCACAGATGTGGACGCCAAGATCTCTCTGTTTCTCCATATTCATCCATAGTCAGTCATCCACTTGAGATTGTCATGGTCAGGGTCTGGGTCCTCCTGTGTGGTGGTCACTTTTACTCATACGGTCATGGTTAGTTGTAGCTGTGTGTTAGTGGCAGGAAGACTAGTAAGGATGAGGTCAAGTTATTTTTTTCTTTTTTGTTATGTCCCTCACCACCTTGTAATTAGATAGATAGTCTACAGAGTGGAAACAGGCCATTCGGCCCAAAATGTTCACACCGACTCTCTGAAGAGTAACCCACCCAGATCCATTTCTCTCTGATTAATGTACCTAACACTATGGGCAATTTAGCATGGCCAATTCACCTAACCTGCACATCTTTTGGATTGTGGGAGGAATTCAGAGCACCCGAGGAAATCCACGCAGACACTAGGAGACGTGCAAAGTCCACACTGTCACCTGAGGAGGGATTGGAACCCAGGTCCCTGGTGCTGTGAGGCAGCAGTGTTAACCACTGAGTCACCATGCCACAGACCCAGTCGAGCAGCTATATCCTTAAGGACTTAGTCATTCAGTCAGCAGTGGTGCTAACATGCCACTCTTGGTGATGGACATTAAAGTTTCCTCCCCAAGGCCCAGTCCATTCCGTGCTGTTGCCACCAATCAATACTTTTCCCAAGTATTGTTTCACTGGCTGATGGAGGGAGGTACAGGTTACTCAGCGTTCCCACGAATACTCATTTGAGCTGCACAGGCCTCTGAGGTCTTTGTGAGGCAGTGACTTACAGAAGCAATCCGCAGCCTAGAGGGAATGTTGGTGCTAATCAGCACGAGGTTTCCTTGCCCATATTTGACCTGATGTCATAAGATTTCATGGGATCCAGAGTCATTGTTGAAGGCACCTAGAGCAACTCCTTCACAACTTTGTACACTAGAAATGGAATAGGACATGCTCAGGGATGGTAATGGTGATGGTGATGTCTAGGACATT
>NC_057712.1:134863082-134919837 GCF_004010195.1 Chiloscyllium plagiosum
GCTAATGATTTGATTATTTTTCATTGTTCTTGGCAGTACATGGGAGGGCTGCAAAACATTAACTTGATCCTTTAGCCATGGGACCTTTTAATTTGATCTACAGCGTACTGCTTCTGGTGCTTAGCATGCACGTAGCCCTCTGTTGTCATTCACCAATTTGAAAGTGTTCTTCTAAGATTCTGCTGATGTTTCTCTATAATCAGCCCTGCATCCACTCAGTAATGCAGCACCATACAAAGTACTGAAGCTGAGTGAAAAAGGGCAGGATTAGTTGAAGAGTAATTGATAGAATATGTGGCATTACTTCCAGCTTACATAAGAGAACCCGAGAAAATAAGTCACCAACACTATAAAATGCACTGTTCCAGTGACACCTGTTTTTCCTCCAACTATCCAGAATTTTTAAAATTTAATCAATGGTTTATAATATACCACAGACAATTGGAAATCAAATAAGCAAAAGATTTGTCCATCAAAAATGTTCTTTCTCATCCAATAAGCAGCAGGCTTGCTGCACTGCAGGGAAATCTTAAATGGCCATGAAATAGCTGAAGTGTGGTGTATGTTTAATTGATTTCAAGGAACCATCTGGTCTGGCAACAGGGGAAACGTCTGTCATTTATCATTTTGTCTTTAGACAAAGGCACAGCATCAGAAAGCAGCATTTTCAGATAACTAACTGAATTACTAAAAACAATCAAATATTCACAAGTAAATGTCAGCCAACTCTTTGTCAGGCAAGCATCTTAAGAAGTTGCATTATTTCAGTTGCTTACATCATTGATCTCCTTCAATAAAACATTTTTTTCTCAAACAGTTCCAGATCCTTCCTTACAACACATCACACTCAGTCCATGTAATTATCAACTTCTCAGTAGACTATCCAACACAAAGACTAACACATGGTCATGAATTTCATTTACTGTTCTCTCAGAATCTTACTATGTACCATCATCCTCACTTAGACTTAGAGTCTCTCCAAAAGTAGCTCATGGAATCCACATTTCCAAGAAGAATGGAAAGTCAGTTCTGTGTTTCCTTGTACGCGTCTTTTTGGTTTTATGCTTTTTAAAATTGTAGACTGAAATAAGAAAGTGCTGTTTTCAAACCCAGGGGTTTCCAAGAATGTTGCATTTTGAAGGTGAGGAATTTGATAACTGCTGTGAATTCTCTGTAGCTGTGGATTTCAGCAGTGTGCTGATGATCTGGAACCAAGCAATTGGTTACAAATGAAGCAGATTGGTTTGTAGACTGGGGAACAGTTATTAATGAGAAAGGTCCTCTAACTGCCAACAACAAGGTGATTAGGTGTCAGGAACCTGGACAGCTTGTTCGCAGGACAGAGAGACACTTGTCAGACCAGAAAGGAAAGCCAGCAGGCTGCAGCAGCCAAAACATTCTCTCTCAGTTCTCTGAAGTGAGCATTTCCAAGATGGTGGTAGACTAGGGTTCCGGTGCTTGGACCCATGTGCTCCAACTGCATTCCTTTTCCTTTTTTTTCTCCTTTGTTGTGTTATGGACTAAGCCAGATGACTCAAACATTCTTAAGCAGGCAGCTCAGACCATAGCTTTGCAATTTGTTTCGCTAAGTGTACAGTGAAAATTACCCAGATTAAGTTAGCTAGATTGACTACTAGATTTTAAAACAGACAAAATCTCATTCACAAAATTATGCAATGAACTACAAAGAACAGAATAAAGAACCCATACAGAACTCAGCCTATCCAGCTAGACTTAATTATGCTGTTCCGAATATACACAACAGTCCCAATAAGCAAACTCCCTTTAAAACCCAATATAAATGGAACACATGCTTACAGGTTGAAGTTGAAGGGCAAAAAAAGAGACAGAGTTTCCACACAGCTCCCTGTTGAACGTCTCCCCAGTTGAAGACTGAACTAAAACTGCTCAGCTCAACTAGAGAGCTGACCACTCCCCTTTCTTTATACAGGTCACTTCTAAAACATGACCACTTTGGCCTGAAGTCTCATCTGTTTACACATAAACAAAAGGCCTCTCAAAATCCTTTCAGCTCTGTACCAAACCAGACTGATTGGAGACCAGCCGGTCAAGGATAGGGTCTCCTTGAGCTAAGGAACAGCTTTCTAAAAAAAACTAGACAAGCTTTGTGACACTTGTTTTTTTCACTTGATATTGAATGCCTTTTACTACCATTGAAGGTGGTGATAATCCAAGTGTGGAGCTTGTGGTAGCAGTGAGTGGGCTCAGTGTGGAGCTCATGGTAGCAGTGAGTGGGCCAGTGTGGAGCTCGTGGTAGCAGTGAGTGGGCCCAGTGTGGAGCTCATGGTAGCAGAGAGTGGGCCCAGTGTGAAGCTCATGGTAGCAGTGAGCGGGCTCAGTGTGGAGCTCATGGTAGCAGTGAGTGGGCCCAGTGTGGAGCTCATGGTAGCAGTGAGTGGGCTCAGTGTGGAGCTCATGGTAGCAGAGAGTGGGCCCAGTGTGGAGCTCATGGTAGCAGTGAGTGGGCTCAGTGTGGAGCTCATGGTAGCAGTGAGTGGGCTCAGTGTGGAGCTCATGGTAGCAGAGAGTGGGCTCAGTGTGAAGCTCATGGTAGCAGTGAGTGGGCCCAGTGTGGAGATCATGGTAGCAGAGAGTGGGCTCAGTGTGAAGCTCATGGTGCAGTGATGGGCCCAGTGTGGAGCTCATGGTAGCAGAGAGTGGGCTCAGTATGGAGCTCATGGTAGCAGTGAGCGGGCTCAGTGTGGAGCTCATGGTAGCAGTGAGTGGGCCAATTGTGGAGCTCATGGTAGCAGTGAGTGGGCCCAGTGTGGAGCTCATGGTAGCAGAGAGTGGGCTCTGTGTGGAGCTCATGGTAGCAGAGAGTGGGCTCAGTGTGGAGCTCATGGTAGCAGTGACTGGGCTCAGTGTGAAGCTCATGGTAGCAGAGAGTGGGCCCAGTGTGAAGCTCATGTTAGCAGTGAGTGGGCCCAGTGTGAAGCTCATGGTAGCAGTGAGTGGGCCCAGTGTGGAGCTCATGGTAGCAGAGAGTGGGCCCAGTGTGGAGCTCGTGGTAGCAGTGAGCGGGCTCAGTGTGGAGCTCATGGTAGCAGTGAGTGGGCTCAGTGTGAAGCTCATGGTAGCAGAGAGTGGGCTCAGTGTGAAGCTCATGGTAGCAGTGAGTGGGCCCAGTGTGAAGCTCATGGTAGCAGTGAATAGGCTCAGTATGGAGCTCATGGTAGCAGAGTGGGCCCAGTTCAGTGTCCATGGTGGCGGTGAGCTGGCATTGGAATTACTGGCTGTAACCTCGGTGTATGCAACATTGGTGATCGAGGCCAAGCAGCGAAAGAAGGTGCTTAAGGATTGGCGACTCCATCACTGGTTGAGTCCAGTACTGGTGGCAGCAAAGCGGTCGTGAAAGGGCATCACAGCAACATCGATGTGGTGGACCTAATGGCTGGCCGTTGCAAGCATCTGTGAGGCGGTGGCGGAGGAGAATCTGCCCAGCAGTGAAAGATGGTGCCTGAAGAGTGGTTATTGGGTCCAATATTGATAGCAACGAGGTCATGGAGGAGGGATGGAGGCACATGCACCATTGATGATGAGTTGGCTCAGGATTGATGGACTCTCTTTAAGCTATAGCTTACTTTCTTTATTCTTAAAACTATTCAAAATGGTGCCAATCATGGCAATAGCAGAAAAGCTTTTCACTGTATTTTACTGTTTACCTCACCATAAAATACACATGACAATAAAATCATTCGTTCACTTTATACCTGAAGAAACCAAGCTTATCTTTCCTTCAAAAGTTGCTGCAAGTTGAATTGAATAAGTCAGAGATCTTTTATAAGTGTAACAGCGACCCTGCGCCTTTTGCAAACCAATAGAAGCATTCATAAAAAGGAAAGCCAAGGAAAAACCTTCAGATCAACAAGAAACAATCCAACAAATATCAGGGATAATAACTACAAAACTGTTTTCCCCTCTTTATGTTTGTATGTCTATGTGTGTGAAAACAGGATTTTTTAGGTAGTTTAGAATTTTAACTTACAAAAGTAATTTCATTATTTGATAGAATATAATTACCTGTAATAAATAGCGATTGTTATTATTGACAAATTTCCTTGAATTTTTTGAAAATATGACCAGTTGAGTGGACAAGGGTGAATCAGAAAATGTGTATCTGGACTTCCAAAATGTTTTTGACCAGGTTCCGCATGAGATATTAGTAAGGGAAATTAAAGCTCATGATTTCGGAGGTAATTTATTGACATAGATAGAGAACTGGATGGCAGTCAGGAAGCAGAGAATTGGAATACATAGGTGCTTTTCAGAGTGGCAGGCAGTGATGAGTGGGCTACCGCAGTGCTGGGACCCCAACTGTTCACAATATACACTAATGATTTGGATGAAGGAATTGAATGCAATATCTCCACATTTACAGATGACACTAAGCTAGGTGGCAGTGTGTGCTGTGAGGATGATGCTAAGAGGGTACAGGGTGACTTGGACAGGCTGGCTGAGTACGTAAATACTCAGCAAATGCAATCCAATGTGGCTAAATGTGAGGTTAACCACTTTGGTCACAAAAACAGGAAGGCAGATTATTATCTGAATGGTGGCAGTTTAAGAAGAGGTGAGGTGTAACGAGACTTGGGTATCATGGTGGAACAGTCGCTGAGGCTTGGCATGTTGGTGCAGCAGACGATGAGGAAAGCTAATGACATGATGGCCTTCATAGCAAGAGGATTTGAGTATTGGAGTAAGGATGTCTTACCACAGACATACAGGACCTTGATAAGGCCATACCTTGAGTGTTGTGTGTAGTTTTGGACTCTTAGTCTGAGGAAGGACATTTTTGCCACTGAGGGAGTCCAGCAAAGGTTCTCCAGACTGATTCCCGGGATGGCAGGGCTGACATATGAGGAAAGACTGGGTCGACTAGGTTTGTATTCACTGGAATTTCATAAAATAAGGAGGGAGATCTCATAGAAACATATAAAATCCTGGTGAGACTGGACAGGCTAGATGTAGGAAGAATCTTCCCAATATTGCGAAGTCTAGAACTAGAGGTCACAGTCTAAGAGTAAGGGCCATGATGTGGAGGTGCCTGTGTTGGACTGGAGTGGACAAAGTTAAAAATCAGACAACACCAAGTTATAGTCCAACAGGTTTATTTAGAATTACAAGCTTTCGGAGTACAGCTCCTTCTGAAGGAACTACCTGACAAAGGCTTGTACTGTTGGACTACAATCTGGTGTTGTATGATTTTTAACTAAGAATAAGGAGTAAGCCATTCAGGACTGAGATGAGGAAAAGTTGTGAACGTGTGGAATTCTCTCCCACAGAAACCTGTTTGGGGCCAGTTCATTAGATATATTCAGGAGGGAGATGGACATAGCCCTTGAGGTTAAAGGGATCTGGGGGTACTTAGAGAATGCGGGAATAGGATACTGAGATTACATGATCAGCCGTGATCATATTGAGTGATGGTACAGGCTCAAAGGGCCGAATGGCCTGCTCTGCACCTATTTTCTATGTTTCTATGTTTCTATTACATACAGAAACCTGGTCCATGCTTTCTATCAACCTGGGACTGAAACTCGGGTAGTTTAGGGATTTTTCCATAATTTCTTTCAAATATTTTAACTTCTCTGGAATGATTCCAGAAAAGATGGGGCTTGATTTCCAGTGTGCTATCTCACAGAATTATGAGAGTGTCAAATAGATGAATTTCAGAACTATGACACCAAATCCCTCTCTACCAGATGGCAGGAGTACAATTTGGTAGGGCAGCACATACGGATCTCCTCAATCATCCTGAAAATGTACTTCACACAGAATTGACAGCATGGCATGATCTGCAGTTGTCACACTGTGAGCTCCCAAGACATAAATTTGAGACTTGGGTCACATAGTACTAAAGTACTGAAAAATTGAATGAATTCTTATTGCAGCTCCTGGTATTTACATACACAGCCTATAATTGCAGGTGATTGCACGTCTGGGCTCAAGCTAAGCAATTCAGGTGTATTATAGCACTCTTTGTTCAGCATGCCACAGTGAACCAGGTCAGGTGTCAGATCTCTCAGTGGGAGAGCATTTCGGTGACAGTGATCACAACTTCCTGACCTTTACTATACTCATGGAGAAGGATAGGAGCAGATGTTATGGGAAAGTATTTAACTGGGGGAGGGGGAGTTACAATGCTATTAGGCATGATTTGGAGATGCCGATGTTGGACTGGGATGTACAAAATTAAAAATCACACAACGCCAGGTTATAGTCCAACAGCTTTAATTGGAAGCACACTAGCTTTTGGAGTGACAATCACCTAATGAAGGAGCGTTGCTCCGAAAGCTAGTGTGCTTCCAATTAAACCTGTTGGACGATTACCTGATGTTTTGTGATTTTTAACTTTGCTATTAGGCAGGAATTGTGGAGCATAAATTGGGAACAGATGTTCTCAGGGAAATGCATGACAGAAATCTGGAGATTATTTAGGGAGCACTTGCTGATAGTGCTGGACAGATTTGCCCCACTGAGGCAAGGAAGGGATAGTAGGGTGAAAGAACCTTGGATGACAAGAGATGTAGAACATCTAGTCAAGAGGAAGAAGGAAGCTTACTTAAGGTTGAGGAAGCAAGGATCAGACAGGGCTCTACAGGGTTACAAGGTAGCCAGGAAGGAACTGAAGAATGGATTTAGGAGAGCTAGAAGAGGCATGAAAAAGCTTTAGCAAGTAGGATTAAGGAAAACCCCAAACCCAAGAGTTGTGAACCCAACAGTAGCCAGTGGCTGGCTCTGCTGTACAGATGGGCAGGGAAAAGAGTAGAAGGGCTATAGTCATAGGGGGCTTAATTGTAGATAGACAGTTATGTGGTCAAAACAAGACTCCCAAATGGTATGTTGCCTACCAAGTGCACAGGTCAGGGATGTCTCAGATCGGCTGTAGAACATTCTGAAGGGGGAGGGCGTACAGCAAGCTGTCATGGTGCATAGAGGCACCAATGATTTAGGTAAAAAACAGGATGAGGTCCTACAAGAAGAATTTAGTGAGTTAAGAGCCAAGTTAAAAAGTAGGACCTCAGAGGTAGTAATTTCAGCACTTGCTACCAGTGCCATGTGCCAGTCAGAGTAGACATGAAAGAATTGGCAGGATGAATGCGTGGTTCGAGAGAAGTGCAGGAGGGAGGGTTTCAGAGCTTTGGGACATTGGACCCGGTTCTGGGGGAGGTGGGACTATTACAAATGGGACGGTCTACACCTGAGCCGGACTGGAACCAATGTTCTTGGGAGTGCTTTTGCTAACGCTATTGGGGAGGGTTTAAACTAATATGGCAGGGGGATGGGAACCAAATGAGGAGGTTAGTGGACAGTAAGGAGGTAGTAAGTAAAGCCCGTAAGGAACTAGTTCATGAAGTCAGCGTGAGTAATGGGAAGAGAAGGCAGGGAGCAGATGATGAACACGAAGGGACTGGTGGTCTGAGGTGCATTTGTTTTAACGTGAAAAGTGTAGTAAGTAAGACAGATGAACTTAGAGCTTGGATTAATACCTGGGAGCATGATGTCATTGCTATTACTGAGACTTGGCTGAAGGAAGGGCATGATTGGCAAATAAATATCCCAAAATATAGATGCTTCAGGCGGTACAGAGAGGGAGGTGAAAGGGTTGGATGACTTGCATTACTGGTCAGACAGAATATCACAGCTATGCTGAAGGAGGGCACTATGGAGGACTTGAGTAGTGTGGTAATATGGGCAGAGCTCAAAAATAGGCAGGATGCAGTAACAATGTTGGGGCAGTACTACAGGCCGCCCATCAGCAAGTGTCAGATAGAGATACAAATATGAAAACAGATTTTGGAAAGATGGAGGAGCAACACTGCAGTGGTAATAGGAGATTTTAATTTTCCAACATTGGCTGGAATTCACTGAGCCTTAGAGGTCTAGATGGAGCATAATGTGTAAGGAGCATCCAGGAGGGTTTTATAGAGCAGTATGTAAATAGTCCAACACGGGAAGGGGCCATACTGGACCTGGTATTAGTGAATGAGCCCAGCCAGGCGGTTGAAGTCTCAGGATGGGATTACTTTGGGAATAGTGATCACAGTTCCGTAAGTTTTAGAATACTCGTGGACAAAGACGAGAGTGGTTCTAAAGGAAGAGTACTAAACTGCGGTAAGGCCAAATATAGCAACATTCAGCAGGAGCTGGGAAATGTGGATTGGGAGCAGCTGTTTGAAGGTAAGTCCACATTTGATATGTGGGAGGCTTTTAAAGAGAGGTTGATTCAAGTGCAGGACAGACATATCCTGTGAAAACGAGGAATAGAAATGGATAGATTAGGGAACCATGGATGACAGATGAAATTGTGAGATGAGCTAAGAGGAAAAAGAAAGTATACATAAGGTTTAGGTGACTGAAAACAGATGAAGATTTGGAAGAATATCGGGAAAGTAGGACCAATCTGAAACGAGGAATTAAGAGGGCCAAAAGAGGTCATGAAATATGTTTAGCAAACAGGATTAATGAAAATTCCAAAGCCTTTTATTCATATAAGGTACAAGAGGGTAACTAGAGAAAGGGTTGGCCCGCTCAGGGACAAAGGAGGAAAGTTATACGTGGAGTCAAAGAAAATGGGTGATATTCTTAATGAACATTTTGGATTGGTATTCACCGAGGAGAGGGATTTTGGGGTTAGGGATAGCTGTTTGATTACTCTAGATCAAGTCGGCATAAAGAGAGAGAGAGAGACTTTTTTACTTACTTACAGTGTGGAAACAGGCCCTTCGGCCCAACAAGTCCACACCGACCCACAACTCACCCAGACCCCTACATTTACCCCTTCACCTAACACTGTGGGCAATTTAGCATGGCCAATTCACCTCACCTGCACATTTTTGGACTGTGGGAGAAAACCAAGCACCCAGAGGAAACCCACAGAGACACAGGGGGAATGTACAAACTCCACACAGTCACCTGAGGTGGGAATTGAACCCGGGTCTCTGGTGCTGTGAGGCAGCAGTGCTAACCACTGAGCCACCGTGCTGTGAGGAAATGTTCACTATCCTAAAAGGAATTAAGGTGGACAGGTCCAGATGAGATCTATTCCAGGTTACTGAGGGAAGCGAGAGAGGAAATAGCTGGGGCCTTAATAGATATCTTTGCAGCATTTTTAAACATACGTGAGGTCCTGGAGGACTGAAGAATTGCTCATGTTGTCCCCTTCTTTAAGAAGGGTACAGGGATAATCCAGGTAAGTACAGATCGGTGAGCCTGACGTCAGTGGTAGGGAAGCTGCTGGAGAAGATACTGAGGGATAGGATCTATTCCCATTTGGAAGAAAATGGCCTTATCAGTGATAGGTAACATGGTTTTGGGCAGAGAAGGTCATGTCTTACCAACTTAATAGAATTCTTTGAGGAAGTGACAAATGAGGAAGTGATGGATGACAGGAGGGCTGTGGATGTATTACACATGGACTTGAGTAAGGCATTTGCTAAGGTTCCCCACTATAGGCTGATGGAGAAGGTGAAGTCGCATGGGGTCCAGGGTGTAATAGCTAGATGGATAGACAACTGGTTGGGCAGCAGGAGACAGAGAGTAGTAGTGGAAGGGAGCTTCTCAAAGTAGAGACCTTAGACCAGTGGTATCCCACAGGGATCCGTGCTGGGACCACTGTTGTTTGTGATATACGTAAATGATTTGGAGGTAGACATAGGTGGTCTGATTAGCAAGTTTGCAGGTGACACTAAGATTGGTGGAGTAGCAGACAGTGAAGGGATCTGTAACAGAGAATACGACAGAATATAGATAGCTTGGAGAGTTGGGTGGAGAAATGGCAGATGGAGTTCAATCCAGGCAAATGCAAGATGATGCATTTTGGCAGATCCAATTCAACAGCAAACTGTACAGTAAATGGAAAAGCCCTGGGGAAAACTGATGTACAGAGAGATCTGGGTGTTCAGGTCCATTGTACCCTGAAGATGGGCAACGCAGGTCAATAGAGTGAACAAGAAGGTATATGGCATGCTTTCTTTCATTTAATGGTGTACTGAATACAAGAGTTTGCAGGTGATGCGACAGTTGTATGGGACTTTGGTTCAGCCATACTTGGAATACTGCGTACAGTTCTGGTCGCCATATTACCAAAAGGATGTGGATGCTTTGGAGAGGGTCGAGAGGAGGTTCACTAGGATATTGCCTGGTTTGGAGGGCGCTAGCTATGAAGAGAGATTGAGTAGATTAGGATTATTTTCATTAGAAAGCGGAACAGTTCTGGTCGCCATATTACCAAAAGGATGTGGATGCTTTGGAGAGGGTCGAGAGGAGGTTCACTAGGATATTGCCTGGTATGGAGGACGCTAGCTATGAAGAGAGATTGAGGGGTGACCTAATTGAGGTCTATAAAATCATGAGAGGTATAAACAGGGTGGATAGCAAGAAGCTTTTTCCCAGAGTGGGGGAACTCAATTACTAGGGGTCGCAAATTCTAAGTGAGAGGGAAGAAGTTTAGGGGAGATATGTGTGGAAAGTTCTTTAGCCAGAGGATGGTGGGTGCCTGGAATACGTTGCCAGCAGAGGTGGTAAAGGCGGGCATGATAGCGTCATTTAAGATGAATGTAGACAGATACATGAATGGGTAGGGAATGGAGGGATACAGATCCTTAGAAAGTAGGTGACAGGTTTAGATAGAGGATTGGGATCAGCACAGGCTTCGAGGGGCAAAGGACCTGTTCTTTGTTCTAAGGTGTTCTACACTTAAGTGAGGAACATAAGGATGGCCAGAGTGAGGATAGGCTGGTCAGGGATAGTGGAGGAAACTTGCGCCTGTTGTTGGAGGAAGTAGGGGAGGTCCTTAATGAATATTTTTCTTCAGTATTCACTCCTGAGAGGGACCTTGTCGTTTGTGAGGGCAGAGTGAAATAGATGGATACACTGGAACAGGTTGATGTTAAGAAGGAAAAGGTGCTGAAGATCTTGAAAAACGTGAGGGTAGATAAGTTCCCTGGACCAGACAGAATATCCCTTAAATTATTACAGGAAGCAAGGGAAGAGACTTCTGCGCCTTTGGCAATGATTTTTGCATCCTCAGTGTCCACTGGAATAGTGCCGGACGATTGGAAGGTGGCAAACGTTATTCCCTTGCTCAAGAAAGGAAATAGAGATAACCCTGAGAATTATAGACAGTAGGTCTTACGTCTGTGGTGGGAAATGTATTGGAGAGGATTCTAAGAGACAGGATTTAGGATTACTTGGAAAGCCATTGTTTGATTAGAGTTAGTCAGCATGCTTTTGTGAGGAGCAGGTCATGCTGCACAAACCTTATTGAATTATTTGAGGATGTAACAAAACACGTTGATAGAATATAGAACATAGAAGAATACAGCGCAGTACAGGCCCTTTGGCCCTCGATGTTGCGCCGATCCAAGCCCACCTAACCTACACTAGCCCACTATCTTCCATATGCCTATCCAATGCCCGTTGAAATGCCCATAAAGTGGGAGAATGCACCACTGCTAGTGGCAGGGCATTCCATGAACTCACGACTCGCTGAGTAAAGAATCTACCCCTAACATCTGTCCTATACCTACCCCCTCTTAATTTAAAGCTATGCCCCCTTGTAATAGCTGACTCCATATGTGGAAAAGGGTTCTCATGGTCAACCCTATCTAAATCCCTAATCATCTTGTACACCTCTATTAAGTCACCCCTAAACCTTCTTTTCTCCAATGAAAGCAGCCCCAAGTGCCTCAGCCTTTCCTCATACGATCTTCCTACCATACCAGGCAACATCCTGGTAAACCTCCTCTGCACCTGTTCCAGTGCCTCCACATCCTTCCTATAGTATGGCGACCAAAACTGCACACAATACTCCAGATGCGGCCGCACCAGAGTCTTATACAACTGCAACATGATGAAGGTAGAGCAGTGGATGTGGTGTATATGGATTTTAGCAAGGTGTTTGATAAGGTTCCCCGTGGAAGGCTAATTCAGAAAGTGAGGAGGCATGGTATACTGGCTGTCTGGATACAGAATTGGCTGACCCATAGAAGGTGGTAGTAGATGGACAGTATTCAGCCTAGAGCTCGGTGACCAGTGGTGATCCACAGGGATTTGTTCTGGGACCTCTGCTCTTTGTGACTTTTATAAATGACTTGGATGAGCAAGTGGAAGGGTGGGTTAGTAAGTTTGCCAATGATACAGTGGTTGGTGGAGTGGTGGATCGTATGGAGGGCTGTTGTAGGTTGCAACCAGACATTGACATGGTGCAGAGCTGGACTGATTGTTCCACATTCCTTGTCACCCAAGTTTCTTTCACCCTACCATCACTTCCTTGCCTCAGTGGGACAAATCTGTCCAGCACTATCAGCAACTGCTCCCTAAACAATCTCCACATTTCTGTTGTGCATTTCCCTGAGAACATCTGTTCCTAATTTAGGCACCCCAGTTCCTGCCAAATAGCATTGTAATTCTCCCTCCCCCAATTAAATACTTTTCCGTACCATCTGCTCTGATCCCTCCCCATAAGTATAGTAAAGGTCAGGGTGTTGTGATCACTGTCACCAAAATGCTCTCCCACCAAGAGATCTGACACGTGGCATGGTTCGTTGCCAAACACCAAATTCAATATGGCCTCCCTCTAGTTAGCCTATCTACATATTAAGTCAGGAACCAACCCTGGACACACCTGACAAACACTGCTCCATCCAAACCATTTTAACGAAGTACATTCCGAACAATATAAGGAAGTTAAAGTCACCCATGACGACAAACCTGTTACTTCTGCATCTTTCCAAAATCTGCCTCCCCAATCTGCTCCTCTGTGTCTTTGTTGCAACTGGGGGTCTGTGGAAAACTCCCAGTAAACTGACTGCCCCTTTCCTGTTTCTGACTTTCACCCAAGCCCTCCTCGATGACCTTCTTTCCTACAGCTGTGATACTATCCCTAAGTAGCAATGCCACTCCACGCTTTCTTTTACCTCCCCACCATTCCTTTTGAAACCTCTAAACCCTGGAACATCCATCAAACATTCCTGCCCCTATGATATCTATGTCTCCATAATGGCCACAATATCATAATTCCAAGCACTGATCCATGCTCTGAGTTTGTCTCCCTTAATCTTAATATTTATGGTATTAAAATAGACACCCTTCAATCCATCACACTGACTGCAACTTTGCCCAGTCAAGTGCCTATCCCTCCTCACAGACTCTCTGCATGCAATATCTCGCTGTTCGTTCCCACTCCAACGTCTCATCCATAGTTCAGGTTCCCACCCCCCTGCCAATCTAGTTTAAACTCTCCCAAAGAGCTCTAGCAAACCTCCTGACCAGTATATTGGTGCCCCTTCAGTGCAAGTGCAACACGTCCTCCTTATACAGGTCCCATCATCCCCAGCAGGTTTCCCAATGATCCACATACCTGAAGCCCTCCCACCTACACCAGCCCGGCAGCCACCTGTTTATCTGCACTCGCTCTCTTTTCCTAGCCTCATTAGTCCCTGGCACCAGTAGCAATCCTGAGATTGCTACTCTGCTCGTCCTGCCTTCTAGCTTCCAAGCTAACTTCCTATATTCTCTTGTCAGGTCCTCCTCCCTTTTCCTATCTATGTCATTGGTACCAAAATGTACCATGACTTCTGACTGCTCTTCCTCCAGGATCCTGTAGATTCTGGGGAATCCAAGATGGCTGCGATCTGATACGTCTGCTGTGCTCGGGGTCTGCATCAAAACCCAAGTAAGATGAGTTTTCAGCACCCCACCCCGGTAGTCAATTATAAGAAACGTCTGTTAAAATAACATATAAAGTACCTAGAACCTTTTAAATTTGCATCCTTACGATCTGGGAATAAGATGAAGTTTAATAAAGGAAAGGGAGCCAAAGGATCGCAGCAAACAGGGCACTCCCTTATAGTGCAGGAAGCACCCACGGCCACAGTCCTGACTCTCGCAGCACCTTTCAACCTGTTGGAGCAGCAGAATCTAGTCTCAGTTTGTTAAACTGCAAGAGAGAATCGACTCAGCATTGAAACTGATCTCTGCCATGCTGTAAAAGCATGAGCAGGAGATCCAAGCATTGGATCGACGCGTCAAGCTGGTCGAACAAAGGAATGGCGGCGGAGAGCATGGCGGAGAATTCGGAGGTGCTGATCCGAACACTGGAAGATCTGGTTCGGGCCCTGTTGGATCAGGTCGACAAACTCGAGAATTGAGGTCAGAGGAAGACCTTACAAATTGTTGGGCTCCTGGAGCGTGAGGAAGGTGAGAACCTGGTTACCTTCCTGGAATAGTGGCTCCCACAGCACCTGGGGCTGGAGGTCGAGTTGAGCCGGGTGTGTATGGAGCAGGCCCACTGGATCGCGATGTGCCCCCGCCTAGTCCTAGTGGGACTCCAGGATTATAAAGAGAAGCAGCTGATAATGGAAGCCTCTAGAAGACTGGGAAGAGATTCACAGGCCCTGGTGTACAAGGATTGAAAATTGTTTTCTCAAGACTTCTCTGGGGCCATAATCACGGAAAGGAAATCCTTTGATGACGTCAAGAAGAAATTGAGAGACTTGAATGTCCAATACTCTGTGGTACCCGGCAGTACTGCGCTTTAGTCGTGGAGGGTCTATTTATAATTTTGACTCGGCAGAAAAAGCAAGTAACTTTTTGGACTGTCTGAAATAAATGATCTGGGTCAGGCAAAATAAACAAAGACAATAATGGACAATGGTGACAGGTGGAAGATGAATGGGGTCAATGTATGGAGGGGACGGGGTGGGCGCCATTGTTAACTCCCATGTGTAAATAATAAGTTTTCTTTGTCTTGGTATTGCTTGGGTCTGGGGCACGGCCTTTGCTGGAAGGAACCAGGATGGTTGTAAGGTTTAGGATGAATGGCCCCTATGGGCAAGGAGGGAAATCTCCGGCCATTCGTTATTTATATGTTTGCTTGGTTAAGTATAGTGGTTAGTGTTTTTTTTAGTCCTAGTAATATTTGTAAGGATAGGTTTTAGATCTTTTTTTCACTCGGCGCACCATGAATAAGTTTCTTCCTCTTGGGGGACCGCAGGCTGCTATGTGCAGTCATGGCTAGTGGTTCATTTAGATGGTGCACCTGGAATATAAAAGGTGCCATTCTCCGAATAAAAGGAAGAAGTGCTCTCAAACCTTAGAAAGGAAAGGGTTGACATCGCTGTGCTGCAGGAAATACACTTAACTAACAGGGAACATTTGAAGTTGCAGCAGGAAGGATTTGGTAGGGTATTCTTCTCCTCTTTCAACTCCAAGAGTAGAGCAGTGGCGATACTAGTACAAAGGAAACTCCCATTCCAGATAGTAGAACAAATCAAGGATGAATATGGGCGGTTCATCATTCTCAAAGCCTTAATACGCGAGGAAGAGTATGGCATCCTGAACATCTTTTGTCCCCTGGCGCACACCCTTAAATTCTTAATTGACACAGTCTCTAAATTAATGGCTCTTGGTGTGCGCCATATGATCATAGGAGGAGACTTTAACGTCTCATGGACCCCGAGGTGGACAGGATGCCAAGGGGTCTCTTGGGTATCTCCCTGCAATCTAAACAGTCAATGGATTTGTGTGGGGAGTTTGAGCTGGTGGATGTGTGGAGATGTCTCTATCCTATTGGTAGGGATTTTACTTTCTACTCCAACCCGCACAAGTGCCTCACGAGAATTAATATGTTCTTTGCCCGATTGGTCTGTTTGGATTTGGCATTATCTTGCAGGATTGGGAACATTGCTATTTTGGACCATTCAGCAGTGTACTTGGATGTCAAGATTAAGGGTAATGGAATAGACATGCAACACTGGTGCATGGATCTGTTTCTTTTGAAAGACTGGAAATTTATGGAGTACCTCAAAAGGGAGTTTGAGGCATTTTGGGACATAATTCGGGTACAGCCAGTAATCCGTCAGTGCTTTGGGAGACTACCAAGGCGTACTTAAGGGGTCTGATTATCTTATATTCAGCAACCAGGGAAAGGCAGAGAAGAGAGCAGCAACAGATGCTCCGGGCCGGCCAAAAGCAGCTGAGTCAGCATATTATGACAGACCATCTCCTGTGGTGAAGCTGCAAACAGTCACAACTCTCCGGGCTGCTCTGAATTCAGTGCTTACATGGGCAGCGAAGAGAGAGGTCTCCCTTGCAAAGCAAAAGTTATTTGAATACGGGGATAAGCCAGGTAGATATCTGGCTTGTCTGGCTCGGAAGAAAAATGCTCCGCAATCCACGAGTCGAAAAAGATTAATGCCATATTTCAGAAATTTTAAGTGGAATTATACCAGTCAGAGTGCTGTGAGGATGAGGTGGCAAGAATGGAATCCTTATTTGAGAGCATGGACCTCCCCAGTATAACCGAAGAGCAAATCTCCCTTTTAGATGCACCCTTAACAACACAGGAGGTACAGGAGGCGGTAAGACAGTTCCAAAGCACCTGGCCCAGAGAGGTTCCTCAGTGAGTTCTACAAGGTATTCATAAACATGTTGGCTGATCCAATCCTGAGAATGTATAATCACTCATATAACCAGGACCACCTTCCATCCTCTCTTCGGAAGGCCAATATCTCCCTCATTTTAAAGAAAGGAAAAGACTCTGAGGACTGTGCCTCATATAGACCTACCTCATTGCTGAATATAGATTTTAAAATCCTGTCAAAGATGCTGGTCCTGACATTGGAAAAGGTGTTGCCCACTATTTTTATCCAGGGCTGTAGCTCTTCCAATAACATTAGGAGGGTGTTGAATATAGTGCAGATATGCCAGCAGAGGTTAATTCCAGGTTTGGTGGTCTCCTTGGGTATGAAAAAGGCATTTGATCAGGTAGAGTGGGCGTATCTTTTTGGTGTCCTAGAATAAGGTGGTCTTGGGGGTCTTTTGCTAGGCAGTGCTATATCGGGGCCTCAAGCCGGTGATTCTTACAAATGGTGTTAAATCGGATAATTTTAGCATTGGGAGAGGCAGCCGACAAGGGTTTCCCTCGCCTTGACGCATTATTTACCTTAGTAATTGAACTGTTGGCAGAGGCCATTTGGAAGAACCCTGAAATAGTGGCGCCAAAGGTAGGAATGTGAGAGCACAAAATTACTCTCTACACTGATGATGTCTTTGTTTTTGGCTAATCCGGTAAAGTTCGTACCCCAGCTAATACAAAAAATTAAATTATTCGGCATCTTCTCAGGATATAGAATAAACTTTACAAAGTTGAAAGCTATAACCCTGGTGGGCTTGGTGGGAGTGCCTGACCTGGAGGATGGAACACAGTTTCCTTTTCGATGGCCGCAAAAAAGGTTTCTTTTCTGTGGGTATTTTTATTAACCCCATTTTCCATCAGCTATACAGAGCTAATTTTGTGCAATTGTTTGATAGGATAAAGCAGGATCTACAGCAGTGGGAAGGGTTACCAATATCATGGTTAGGCTGAATAGCCTTGATAAAAATGAAGGCTACTATATCCGATGAGAATGCTCCCGTTGTTGCTGCCCAGATAGGTGCTGCGGAAATTAAATGGCTGGTTGGGTCCTTCATCTGGTGTCACAGATGGCCTCTCATTATATTTACTAAGTTGCAGCTCCCACAGGGTATAGCGGGGTGGATCTCCCAGATCTAAAGCAATATCACATAGGTGCCCTATTGTCATGTGTGCGTAATTGGGTGCACAAGGATGCGAGGTTGATATGGCTTGACCTCGAGGCTTCTCAGGTAAGGTGTTCCCTCGTTAATTTATTGTTTATGGATAGGATGATATCCTTGGCTGAGCATTGTAAAAGCCCGATTATCTTAAGTACGGTCATAGTGTGGAGAATAATGCGTCAAGGTGAGGGAAATTCACACAAGACCTCACCATTCACCCCTGTAGATGGAGCCCCAGGATTTAGATCAGGGTCAATGGACTCTAGCTTTTAGGCATGGGAGGTCAAGGGAGGCTCCTCAATTGGGAGATTTATTTGAGGGAGATGTCTGGTGTCTTTTAACGAATTGAGTCACAAATATGCGCTACCTGGTAGAGAGCTCTTCCGTTATTTCCAGATTAGGGACCACATTTTTGGCTCAACCCTACAAGTCTGATATAGAGAGAAGAGTGCTCCAGTGTGCGGGCAATCTCTCAGTCAGCACCCTATACCATTTACAGAGGGATTTGGAAAGGAGAATTTAAGAATGAATGAAATTAGATGTTACCATCTGTTTAAAAGTCTGTAAACTTGTGTTTTGTGAAAATAGTTTGAGTTTATTCCATTTTGTCTTTATTACTTTGACTTAATAAATACTGTTTTATTGATAAAACCAAGTTCAGCAATATTGCATTCTTGTATCTCAGTGAGACATCACTTTGTTAAAACCAAACAAAACAAACTTTGACCTATCAATCAGACTTAATTCTGGCATTTGACTTGTCCAGTAATAACATCAACTGAGACATAACATGTGCCTCTTTTTGTTTTTCCATTCATGAGAATGTGAGTATAGCTGCCTTCTTGAACCACTACAGTCCATCTAACGTAGGTATACACACAATGCTGTTAGAAAGGAGCTTTACGATTTTATTCCAGTAGCAATGAAGGAACAGAAATATCCCAAGTTAGGATGGTGTGTGATTCAGAGAAGGACCTGCAGGTGTTGGCCATGCATTTACTACCCTTATTCTTCTTGAGACGGAGTTCACAGGTACTGAGTGCTGCTGGAGGGCATCTTGTACTGCTGCTGCCACTGTGCAATGATGTGAGAAGGAATGAATGTTTAGGGAGATACATGGACTGCCAATTAAACATTGTTTTGTCCTGGATGGAGTTGGGTTTCTTGAGTGTGTTTAGAGCTACACTCATCCAATCCAATTCCACTCATTCCATCACAGTCCTGATTGTGACTTATAAATGGAGACAGGAGGTGAGTTATCCACCACAGAATTCCGAGCTCTGACTTGGTCCAGCTAAATCTTTGGTCATTGGTAACTTCTCTACAGGATGATGCCCGTTAGAATTCAGAAATGTAATGTCACTGAATGTTGTGGGGAGATGTTTAGAATCTCTCTTGTTGGAATTTGTCATTACCAGTTCCCTTTATTTCATGGGATATGGGTTCTACTGACAAGGACAGCAGTTGTAACACATGTGATTTGCCCTTGACTTGAGTAGCTTGCTGGGCAATTCAGAGCAGTCACATTGCTAAACGTTTGGAGTCACAATGAGGCAGACTACAGGTTTCTTTCTCAAAAAGCATTTCATGAACTAAGTGAATTTTTACACAATAGTTACATTGTCTGACTTTCAATTCCAGATTTATTAAGTGATTTTAAATTCCAGTTTTGAACCTGGTTCCCAGAACACTAGTCAGTGAACAAGTAATCCAAAATTTCAGAGTAATTATTCTGAGGATCTGGGTTTAAATCCCCCCATGTCAGATGGGGAACCTTAAATTCAGTCAAATTCTAGAATGAAAAAACTAGCCTAATGGCAACCGTGTAATCACTGTCAATTGTGATAAAAACCCATCTGATTTACTAATGTTCTTCAGGGATGGAAATCTCACTCTTTCCTGGTCTGACCTATATGTTACTCCAGACTCATGTAACTCCATGTCAATGAAGCTGACTTTTATCTATCCCCTGGAGAAATAGCAA
The DNA here is from genome assembly GCF_004010195.1 of Chiloscyllium plagiosum. Classification (NCBI taxonomy): domain Eukaryota; kingdom Metazoa; phylum Chordata; class Chondrichthyes; order Orectolobiformes; family Hemiscylliidae; genus Chiloscyllium; species Chiloscyllium plagiosum. The sequence continues at coordinate 134,882,671 of NC_057712.1, forward strand.
TGGGCAACAAATATTGGCCTCGCCAGCGACACCCACATCTAAAGGACAGATAAAAAAAATCAAGATCACACCCTATCACTGTTAAAAAATGGCCCATCATCCTATCCTTAGCTCTTCTTAGTCCTATGAACTCTGTTTACCAATTAAAATGTCCTTACCAGTGAGAATAGTTTATCCATATTAATGAAAGTTAATTGTGATTTTAATATCTCTACATTTTTTGTGAACTTTCTCTGTTCTAAAGGGAAAAACACTATTTTCAAGTCTTTTTACAGAATTGAGGCCCTCCAGCTCTTGTACTACACTAGTAAATCTTTCCATAGGATGATGGGCACCTTCTCTAAGGCATTTCTCTGAAGTGTGGTGTCTAGAGGTGTGGGAGTGGCATGGTGGCTCAGTCATTAGCACTGCTGTTTCACAATGCCAAGGAACCAGGTTTGATTCCACCCTTGGGTGACTGTCTATGTGAAGTTTACACATTGCTCCTGTGTCTGCATGGGTTGACTCTGGGTGCTCTGCCTTCTTTTCGCAGTCCAAAGATATGCAGGTTAGGTCGATTGGCTATGCTAAATTATGAGAAAGTGAGGTCTGCAGATGCTGGAGACTTGAAGAAGGAGACCACATCCCAGAGCCCTTCATCAGGAAACTTGGCACTGACCCTTATAGAAAGCTGACCAAGTGTCTCCAGCAGAAATATTAGTACAATTCGATCATAAGATAGAGGAGACAGGGGACGAACCATCTACAACACAAATTCCCAGCTCAGCCAACAGAACCACAACAACAAGCACCCGAGCTACAAATCTTCTCACAAACTTTGAATAGAGGAGCAGCCCATCAAGTCTGTGCTACTATTCGATCATGACTGACATGTTTCTCAAATCCATTTTCCTGACTTCTCCCCATAATCCTTGATTCCTGATGAAGGGCTCCAGCCCAAAACGTTGATTCTCCTGCTCCTCAGATGCTGCCTGACCGGCTATGATTTTCCAGCAACACACTCTCGACTATGCTTATTATTTATCCTTAGTGTTTAGGGATGTGCAGGGTAGTTAGATTAGCCATATGGTTACAGAGTTAAGGGTGGATGCTCTTCAGAGGGTCGGTGTGGACTCGATGGGCTAAATGGCCTGTTTCCACAGTGAAGGGATTCGAGAACTGGACACAATACTCCACTGGCCTATTCGGCAATTTATAAATGTCTAAGATAACCTGCTCACCCTTATGCTCTATGCCTTTATCAATAAAGTTAAGAATCACATGTTTTAACAACCTTCAACAATGTGTGCATACAATCCCTTGCTCTCTCTAATCCTGTTCCCTTTAAAATTGAACTATTCATTTTACATCTGTTCTCCTCAATCTTTCCATCAAAATTAATTACTTCACAGTTATCTACATTAAATGTCATTAGCCATGTATGAGAGAATGCTGTGTTGGAATTGTCATGGTTATGTCAGTTCGTCCCCAAATACCGAGTTCCTTGTCTCAGCTGGATTGTCATGTGGAGGTACAATCTGAATTCAACGGAGTCAGAACTCCTATAGTCTGACAGTTATTTTAGGAACTGGATGAGGGCTACCCTCAGTACAGAAGCTGTTGGCACTTTCAACTTTAGAAGCAGCATGGGAAACATCTTCAGCATTCCTGGCAGACACAGGCTGGCTGTCCCCATTATGGTGACTAAGGACAGAACCTCCACCTCAATGGATAGCTCAGAGTTCCATTGATAGGAAAGGAACTCCCTGAACTGTGAAATCCAAATATCAAAAAGTCAATTCAACAGATGCAGGCACTGACCCTTATAGAAAGCTGACCAAGTGGATCTCCAGCAGAAATATTAGTACAGTAAGATCATAAGTTATAGGAGCAGAATTAGGCCACTCAGCCCATCGAGTCTGTTCTGCCATTCGATCATGGCTGATATGTTTCTCAAACCCATTTTCCTGACTTTTCCCCATAACCCTTGATCCCCTTACCATTCATGAACCTATCTATCTATGTCTTAAGTACACTCAATGATTTGGCTTCCACAACTTTCTGCGGCAATGAGTTCCACAGATTCACCAGCCTCTGGCTGAAGAAATTCCTCCTCCTCTCAGATCTAAACATTGCCTCTTCACTCTGAGGCTATGCCCTCAGGTCCTAATTTTTCCTACTAGTGGAAACATCTTCTCCACATCCACTCTATCCAGGACTCTCAGTATTTTATAGGTTAAAATGGCATCCAAACTCATCCTTCTAAACTCCATCGAATACTGACCCAGAGATTTCAAGCACTCCTCATATTGACAAGCCTTTCATCCCCGGATCATTCTTGTAAACCTTCTCTGGACCCTCTCCAAGACCAGCACATCCAACAATTGACACAAGGACAGCTCGACGTGCTCTGCTCTACATCAGGGAAAGATGTTCAACAATCCAAATATTTAGAAATGAAGGCAAAATTCCTGAAAGTACTGCACTAGTGATTTGTCTTATCCAAAATGTATAACACACTTGCTGTTTTATACAGAAGGAAACTTGTAAATTAAGTGGTTACCTTTGTCATCAGTGTACTGTTCCACATGTTCATGCACTTTGTCTTGAGACTGAAGCTCAGATTCCAGATTTTGTTTGGTGTCAGAAACAGAGTCCAGGTGTTGTTCTACCTGCTCTGAGGGATGTAGTTCCTGTATTCCTTTTAGTGGTTTAAGCCTACACAGGGAAATGGATAGGAGAAAAATGTGCTTATAAATACTATACTTGCATTAAAATAATCCTACGAATAAAGCAGAGCAAACATGTTTCCAAGTTGCTTAACTTACACTAATTTTTAGTGAGAAATCTTCACTTGCTCTTTATGAAATCAAAAGATTGTTTCAGATACCAAGACCACATACTTCCATCAAAGCTAAAGCAACAAATCAAGGGACAGTTCTGATTTTTAATATGGTGTGGATTCCACTTAAATAGAATCAGTTTAATCAGAAGATTGTGAGCAGTTTTGGTCCCCTTATCTGAGGAAGGACATTTTTGCTATTGAGGGAGCATAGCAAAGGTCAACCACATTGATTCCTCAGATGGCAGGTCTGATATATGAGAAGAGATTGAGTTGGTTGGGATTATGTTCACTAGAGTTTAGAAGAATGAGAGTAGAATATCATAGAAACCTGTAACTATCTAATAGGACTAGACAGGTTAGATCCAGGAAGGATGCTCCTGATGGTAGGAAGTCCAGAACCAGGGGTCATAGTTTAAGGATAAGGATAAACCTTTTAGGACTCACAGTGGTGAGCCTGTGGAATTCACTACCAAACAATCTTGTGGCTAAAGGGAGTAAGGCATATGGTGTGTGTGTGTGTGTGTGTGTGTGTGTGGGGGGGGGGGGGGTGGAAGCAGGATGAGGGTACTGAGCTCGATGATCAGCCACAATCATATTGAATGGCTGAGCTGGCTTGAGGGGTCAAAAGGCCTACTCCTACTCATGTCTTCTATGTTTCTCTATGTTTCCATGTTTGGAAACATAGAACCAAAGATATGATACAGCCCAGAAGGAGGTCATCCAGCTCTCTTGTCCATACTGACCCAAAGACACACAGATGTCCTTTCTAATGCTATCTTTCTGCACACAACCAATCCAACTTAACCACCAACTCATGCAGTGAATTCTAGACACCCACTACCCTTTGCATAGAAAAGAAGTTCCTCATGTCCCCTCTAATTCATCTGTCAGTTAGCTTGAATCAATGATCCCAGGTTTTTTAACTCTCTGCCAAGGGAAACAGGTTTCTCCAGTCTACCATATCACTACCAATCACCATTTTGTATACCTTGATTATATCACCACTCAGCCTTCTCTATTTCAAGGAAAACAACCCCAACCTCTCCAATTTCTCCTTGTACCCACAATCCTCCAGCCCTGGCAACATTCTAGTCAATATTCTCTGCACTCTCTCCAGAGCAATTATGTCCTTCCTGTAATGTGGTAATCAGAACTGCACACAATACTCCAGTGCGGCCTCACTAATGTATCAGTGTATCCCTACTATTGTATTCTATACCTCTGCCAATGAAGGAGAACATTCCATAGCCTTCTTTACAAATATATCTACCTGTACTGTTACCTGTGCACATACACACCAAGAGCTCTCACTTCATTCACCCCTCTCCGTATATTCCCATTCATTGTGTATTCCTTTTCCTGTCTGACCTCCCTTAACGCATTACCTCACACTTATCAGAGTGGAACTCCATCTGCCACTTTCCAGCCCACTCCACCAACCTGTCTATGCCATTTTGGAGCTTACAGCTATCCTCTGCACTATCCGCTGCTTGGACAATCATCTGCAAATTTTCCAAATGTCCCCCCATGTTCAAGTCCAAACTGTTAATGTCCTAAGGCCGAATGCTCTGAAACACCTTTCTATTGGGAAGAACAGCCATCGGTCATTCCCTTTTGTTTCCTGTTACAAAGACAATTTTGGATCTAATTTGACACATTACCCTGTATCCCATGAGCTTTTACTTTTTTGACCAATCTATCATGTGGGATCTTGTCAAATGTCTTAATAAATCCATGTAGAAAACATCCACTGCACTAACCTCAACAGTCCTGTCTGTCACTTCCTCAAAGAATTCAATCAAATTGGCAAGTCGCTTAAGAGAAGATGCTGGGTTACTGAGGCCTTGCTTCTTTGGTGAGAGGAGAGGTCCCAGAAGACTGGAGAATAGCCAAAAATAATTCTTTGTTTAAGGAGGGCAACAGGGACAATCAAGGAAATTACAGTCCACAGAGTCTTACGTTGGTGGTAGGGAAATTATTGGAGAAGATTTTTAGGGATAGGATTTACTCACATTTGGAAAGGTCTGGACTTATTAGTGATGGGCAGTATGGCTTTGTGCAAGAAAGGTTGTGTCTCACAAACTTGACTGAGTTTTTTGAGAAAGTGACAAAGAGGATTAATGAGGGCAGGGTGGTAGATGTTGACTATATGGACTTTATCAAGGTTTTGACAAGGTCCTCCATGGCCGGCTAATACAAAAGATTATGTCATATGGGACCAGGGTGAGCTGCTAAGATAGATACAGAACTGGCTTAGTCACAGAAAACAGAGAGTAAAATGGAGTGGTATTTTTCTGACAAGAGATGTGTGGCCAGTGATGTTCTGCAGAAATCAGTGCTGGGACCCCTTGAGTTTATAGTATACACAAATAATTCGGAGGGGAATGTAGATGGCCTGATTAATAAGTTGGCAGCTGACACGGATTGAGGGAACTGTGGATGGTGAGGAGGATTGCCAAAGGATTCAGCAGGATAAAGGCAGGCTGGAGATTTGGGTGGAGAAATGGCAGATGGGGTTTAATGCATAGTGATGTATTTTGGAAGATCTAATGCAGGAGGGAAGTATACAATAAATGGCAGAACACTTAGTAGCATCAACATACAATGGGATCTCAACATATAGGTCCACAGTTCCCTGAAAGTGCCAACACAAGTGGATAAGATGGTCAAAAAGGTATATAACATACATTGCCTTCATCGGTCAGGGCATAGACTATAAAGATTGGCAAGTCATGTTGCAGCTGTACAGAACTTTAATTGGGCCACATTTGGAATATTGTGTACAGTTCTGGTTGCCACATTACAAGAAGGATGTGGAGACAATACAGATATGGTTTACCAGGATGTTGCCTGGTTTGGAGGGTATTATCCATAAGGAGAGATTGGACAAACCTGGTTTGTTTTCTCTTGAACTTCAATGGATGAAGGGTGACCTGATAGAAATTTTCAAAATTACGAGAAGTGTGGATAGAATGGATAATCAGAGTCTTTTTTTTCCCCTGGGTAGAACTATCAATTACTAGGGGACATTGGTTTAAAGTAATAGGCGTTAAGTTTAAAGAAGATGTGAGAGGCAAGTTCTTATGATCCTAAAATTGTACACACACAGATACAAATGAAATAACACTGGTTTTCTGGGTGGATGGGGGAAAAAAAGGCAGACAACAGTTCAATGGCACCAGTTTGCAGGATTCTCTAAAATGATCCTTTTGTTTGCAAGCAATTTCTGCCATTCAATCTCCTTTTTTCAGATTCCTTTCACTTCTTCACAGGAGCCAGAGGACAGTTAGTACACTAACTACAAAGTCTTACAGTTTCTGGATAAAGAAGACCACTTTCACATCTAAAAGCTGTTCAGCCACCCAGGAATTAATCAGAGAGTTGTCATCAGATTGATGACCTTTAGCATCTATGCCTGGTCAAAACTGCATAATTTATCAGTTCCTTGTTCCTGACAATATCTCACTCTGTACACATCCCTGGTGTTGTGCCACTGACAAACAAGCTCCCCCAACGCTTGAACACAGAAACAGTGTAAGCTCCGCACACAATAAGATTCAGTAACTTTCTTTTCGGTGTGCTTTTCCACAGTCATTTGGTTTTAAACCAATCCTTTTTTCCATTTTGGTCCACAATCAAAATTAAATACATAAACTGACATTGTTTTTACATGCCTCCACCAGCAATGATTCCTACTTTTTAACATCCACATGAACAGTCATCCTAATCTCATGTGCCAAGTCCTGCTCCCAAACACAGCATCTGATTACAATCTGATGTGTGGTATCTGAGCTTCTCAGTGTCAGGGGGAGATATTCCAGGTGAGGAGAGAGAAACAGATAGACACACATTGACCAACAGACAGAGAGCGACAGAAAGGTGTTCAGATTTCCAACAGGCATCCGATCAGATCAGTCTTTGATTTAAAAATTGAACATTTTCTTGGTTAAAATAGTTTGTTGGGTAAATTGTGAAGAGGACATAAGGGGTATTCAAACTGAGTGACACAGAGATAGTAAGTCAGTGGATCTCCCAGCCTTATGATCCTCAAGGTGAAGCCTGGCCTGGTCTGGAACAAAGGCCCAGTGCAGAGTGAAGGCTAGGTACCAGCATAGTATGTGTTGGAAGACTGCAGTTCTGGGCTTTTATTTTTGCAATGCTGGGCATTTTACTGCTCTATTTTCTAAGACTTAGTAACTAAAGAAACTGTACCTAGGTACCTTTGTAGCCAAGATGGTGCTGTAAGTGGCGACATATAAACTTTTCACTGTACTCTTTGAGTATATGAGACTATAAAACTAATTCAAAACATTCATGAAATGAAACATCTTTTCCAAAACTTGTATTCATCACAAAGTGTGTGACACGCAACAAAACACAAGACTTATTTCCATTCATCCTTAACCCTATCATATACAACCTTAAACAATCAATCAGCATTTTAAAAAAACTTTTAACTTATAATAGCATTTTACACTTGGAACAATACAACTACAATTACATAATTGGTTCCACAAATGTGAATAATCTGTCTATAGATTATTCACAATGTGCATTAAATTGTTAATATTTACATTAAACTTTTCAATGAATAAGTATATCAGGAATAAAAGAACAACTAGAGAATGATTAGGGCCAATCAAGGATAGGAGTGGGAAGTGGCACGTAGAGTCTGAGGAGATAGTGGAAGCACTAAATGAATATTTTTTTGTCAGTGTTCACACTGGAAAAAGACAATGTTGTTGAAGAGAATACTGAGATACAGGCTACTAGATTAGAAGGGAGTGAGATTCACAATGAGGAGATGTTAGCAATTCTGGAAAGTGTGAAAATAGATAAGTCCTCTGGGCCAGATGGGATTTATCGTGGGATTCTCTGGGAAGCCAGGGAGGAGATTGCAGATCCTTTGGCTTTGATCTTTGTCGTCATTGTCTCCAGGAATAGTGCCAGAAGACTGGATGATAGCAAATGTTGTTCCCTTGTTCAAGAAGGGGAATAGAGATAACCTCGGTAATTATAGACCAGTGAGCCTTACTTCGGTTGTGGGTAAAGTGTTGGAAAAGGTTATAAGAGATAAGACTTCTAATCATCTAGAGAGGAATTGGTTGATTAGGGATAGTCAGCATGGTTTTTTGAAGGTAGATCGTGCCTCATAAACCTTTCTGAGTTCTTTGAGAAGATGACTAAATAGGTGGATGAGGGTAAAGCAGCTGATGTGGTGTACATAGATTTCACTAAGGCTTTTGATAAGGTTCCCTACAGGAGGCTATTGCACAAAATACAGAGGCATGGGATTGAGGGTGATTTAGCAGTTTGGATCAAAAATTGGCTAGCCGAAAGAAGAGGGTGGTGGTTGATGGAAAATGTTCATCCTGGAGTTCAGTTACTAGTGGTATACCACAAGCATTTGTCTTGGGTCCACTGCTGTTTGTGATTTTTATAAATGACCTAGATGAGGGCGTAGAAGGATTGGTTAGTAAGTTTGCGGATGACACTAATGTCGGTGGAGTTGGGGATAGTGTCGAAGGATGTTGCAGGTTACAGAGGGACATAGATAAGCTGCAGAGCTGGGCTGAGAAGTGGCAAATGGGGTTTAATGAGGAAAAGTGTGAAGTGATTCACTTTGGAAGGAGCAACAGATGTCAGGAGTAGTTTCTTTACTCAGAAAGTAGTAGGAGCGTGGAACGCACTGCCTGCCACAGTGGTAGACTCGCCAACTTTAAGAGCATTTAAATGGTCATTAGATAAACATATGGATGAAAATGGATTAGTGTAGTTTAGATAGGCTTCAGATTGGTTTCACAGGTCGGTGCAACATCGAGAGTCAAAGGGCCTGTACTGCACTGTAATGTTCTAGTGTTCTATGTTCTAAATGCTTCACCCTTATCTAATGCAGTCACTTAATGAGCTCTGCCTTTATTGAGAATAGGAATATTCTCCAACTGGTTGTTTAATTATCCACCATTACTCACAATGGGATGTGGTAGGAATGCACAACTTTAATCTGCTGTGTTGTTTGTGTGATTGATTAATTCTATAGACAGTGTCATGTCCACAAGACATGAAAAGAGAGCATAAAATAAATTTAAAATCCACACTTTCTGACTTAGGTTTGTTTGAAATTAAATTTTCTGGATTAAAGAAACTGGATTGCCACCATTCTGGAACACTCCAATCAGCAGTTACCAGGACAAAGTTCAGGCATCTCCCCAGCTAGTTCTGTATGACAGGGAGTTATTGGAACTCACACGCCTGAAGAGGCAAAAACAAAAAACATTTATCTGATACAAATGAATAATAGATCTTGACCAGGAAATATAAGACCTGAAGCTCATTAAACCTATGTTAATCAGTCCATCAAAATCCTCTATCCTCATGTGAATATTGGAGCCATGGCTATTGATTATGTTAGGGGACTCTCTAGTCTGAGGTACAGACATTTCTGTGGCCAGCAGCAAAAGATCAGAATCAAGGATGTCTCAGAGAGGGTGCAGAATGTTCTTAAGGGGGACAGGGTGTAGCAGGAGGTCATTGTACACATTGGAATCAACGACATAGGAAGAGAAAAGGATGAGATTCTGAAGGGAGAATATAGAGTGAGGCAGGATTTAACAAGATCCTCGAGAGTAGTAATATCTGGATTACTCCCGGTGCTACGAGCTAGCGAGGGTAGGAATAGGAGGATAGAGCAGATGAATGCATGGCTGAGGAGCTGGTGTATGGGAGAAGGATTCACATTTTTGGATCATTGGAATCTCTTCTGGGGTAGAAGTGACCCGTACAAGAAGGATGGTTTGCACCTAAATTGGAAGCAGTCTAATAGACTGGCAGGGAGATCTGCTCGAACTGCTCAGGAAGATTTAAACTAGTGAGGAGGAGGGGTGGGACCAGGGAGATAGTGAGGAAAGAGATCAATCTGAGACTGGTATAGTTGAGAAAAGAAGAGAGTCAAACAGTCAGAGCAGGCATGAACAAAGCAGAGAACAAGGTAGGTCTGATCAATTATACAAACGCTAGTGCGGCCACACTTGGAATATTGAGTACAGTTTTGGTCGCCATATTTCGCGAAGGATGTGGAAACATTGGAAAAGGTGCAGAGGAGATTTACCAGAATGTTGCCTGGTCTGAAGGGAATGTCTTATGAGGAAAGGCTGAGAGACTTGGGTCTGTTTTCATTGGGAAGAAGAAGGCTATGAAGGGATTTGATAGAGACATACAAGATGATCAGAGAATTAGATAGGGTCGACAGTGAAAGTCTTGTACGAGGGGGCATAACTACAAACTGAGGGGTGATAGATTTAAGACAAACATCAGAGGCAGGTTCTTTACACAGAGAATGGTAAGGGTGTGGAATGCCCTACCTGCTAATGTAGTCAACTCAGCCACATTAGGGAGATTTAAACAATCCTTAGATAAGCACATGGATGATGATGGGATAGTGTAGGGGGATGGGCTGAGAATAGTTCACAGGTCAGCGCAACATCGAGGACCAAAGGGCCTGTTCTCCGCTGTATTGTTCTATGTTCTAATTAAACTGCATTTATTTCAATGCAAGGGGCCTAACAGGGAAGGCAGATGAACTCAGGGCATGGTTAGGAACATGGGACTGGGATATCATAGCAATTACAGAAACATGGCTCAGGGATGGGCAGGACTGGCAGCTTAATCTTCCAGGATACAAATGCTACAGGAAGGACAGAAAGGGAGGCAAGAGAGGAGGGGAATGGCGTTTTTGACAAGGGATAGCATTACAGCTGTGCTGAGCGAGGATATTCCTGGAAATACATCCAGGGAAGTTATTTGGGTGGAACTGAGAAATAAGAAAGGGATGATTCCCTTATTGGGATTGTATTAATAACCCCCTAATAGTCAGCAAAAAATTGAGAAACAAATTTGTAAGGAGATCTCAGTTTTCTGTAAGAATAATAGGGTGGTTATGGTAGGGGATTTTAACTTTCCAAACATCAACTGGGACTGCCATAGTGTTAAGGGTTTAGATGGAAAGGGATTTGTTAAGTGTGTACAAGAAAATTTTCTGATTCAATATGTGGATGTACCTCCTGGAGAAGGTGGAAAGCTTGACCTACTCTTGGGAAATAAGGTAGGGCAGGTGACTGAGGTGTCAACAGGGGAGCACTTTGAGGCCAGCGACCATAATTCTATTAGTTTTAAAATAGTGATGGAACAGGATAGACCAGATCTAAAAGTTGAAGTTCTAAATTCGAAGGAAGGCCAATTTTGACAGTGTTAGGCAAGATCTTTCAAAAGCTAATGGGGGGGCAGATGTTCGCAGGTAAAGGGACGGCTGGAAAATGGGAAGCCCTCAGAAATGAGATAATGAGAGTACCCAGAGAAAATATATTCATGTCAGGGTGAAAGGAAAGGCTGGTAGGTATAGGGAATGCTGGATAACTAGAGAAATTCCCAGAGAAAGTATATTCCTGTTATGGTGAAAGGAAAGGCTGGTAGGTATAGGGAATGCTGGATAACTAGAGAAATTGAGGGTTTGATTAAGAAAGAGAAGGAAGTATAAGTCAGGTATAGACAGAATAGGACGAGTGAATCCTTAGAAGAGTATAAAGGCAGTAGGAGTATACTTAAGAGGGAAATCCGGAGGGTAAAATTGGGACATGAGATAGCTTTGGCAAATAGAATTAAGGAGAATCCAAAGGGGTTTTACAAATATATTAAGGACAAAAGGGTAACTCAGGAGAGAATAGGGCCCCTCAAAGATCAGGAAGGCGGCCTATGTGTGGAGCTGCAGGAGTTGGGGAACATACTAAACGAGTATTTTGCATCAGTGTTTATTGTGGAGAAGGACATGGAAGATATAGAATGTGGGGAAATAGATGGTGACATCTTGAAAAACTTCCATTTTACAGAGGAGGAGGTGCTGGATGTCTTGAAATGCATAAAAGTGGATAAATCCCCAGGACCTGATTAGGTTTACCCTCGAACTCTGTGGTAAGCTAGGGAAGTGATTACTGGGCCCCTTGCTGAGATATTTGTGACATCGATAGTCACTGGTGAGATGCCGGAAGACTGGAGGTTGGCTAACGTGGTGTCACTATTTAAGAAAGGTGGTAAGGACAATCCAGGAAACTATAGACCAGTGAGCCTGACATCAGTTGTGGGCAAGTTGTTGGAGGGAATCCTGAGGGACAGGATGTACATGTATTTGGAAAGGCAAGGACTGATTAGGGATAGTCAACTTAGCTGTGTGCGTGGGAAATCATGTCTCATGAACTTGATTGAGTTTTTTGAAGAATAACAAACAGGATTGATGAGGGGTGGATGTGATCTGCATGGAGACGGTGAGGTCTGCAGATGCTGGCGATCAGAGTTAAGAGTGTGTTGCTGGAAAAGCACAGCAGGTCAGGCAGCATCCAAGGAGTGGGAAAATCAACGTGTCAGGCCGGAGCCCTTCATCAGGAATGAGCAATGATCTATACGGACTTCAGTAAGGCGTTTGACAAGGTTCCCCATGGGAAACTGGTTAGCAAGATTAGATCTCATAGAATACAAGGTGAACTAGCCATTTGGATACAGAACTGGCTCAAAGGTAGAAGACAGAGGGTGGTGGTGGAGGGTTGTTTTTCAGACTGGAGGTCTGTGACCAATGGAGTGCCACAAGGATCAGTGCTGGGTCCACTACTTTTCGTCATTTATATAAATGATTTGGATGTGAGTATAAGAGGTATAGTTAGTAAATTTGCAGATGACACCAAAACTGGACATGTAGTGGACAGGGAAGAAGGTTACCTCAGATTACAATGAGAATATGATCAGATTGGCTAATGGGTTGAGGAGTGACAGATGGAGTTTAATTCAGATAAATGTGAGGTGCTGCATTTTGGGAAAGCAAATCTTAACAGGACTTATAGACTTAATGGTAAGGTCCTAAGGAGTGTAGTTGAACAAAGAGACCTTGGAGTGCAGGTTCATAGCTCCTTGAAAGTGGAGTCGCAGGTAGATAGAATAGTGAAGAAGGCGTTTGGTATGCTTTCCTTTATTGGTCAGAGTATTGCGTGCAGGAGTTAGGATGTTGCATCTGTACAGGACATTGGTTAGGCCACTTTTGGAATATCGCGTGCAATTCTGGTCTCCTTCCTATCGGAAGGATGTTGTGAAACTTGAAAGAGTTCAGAAAAGATTTACAAGGATGTTGCCAGGGTTGGAGGATTTGAGCTATAGGAAGGGGTTGAATAGGCTGGGGCTGTTTTCCCTGGAGTGTTGGAGATTGAGGGATGACCTTATAGAGATTTATAAAATCATGATGGGCATGGATAGAATAAATAGACAAAGTCTTTTCCCTGGGGTTGGGGGAGTCCAGAACTAGAGGGCATAGGTTTAGGGTGAGAGGGGAAAAATATAAAAGAGGCCTAAAGGGCAACTTATTCACGCAGAGGGTGGTACGTGTATGGAATGAGCTGCCAGAGGATGTGGTGGAGGCTGGTACAATTGCAACATTTAAGAGGCATTTGGATGGGTATATGTATAGGAAGGGTTTGGAGGAATATGGGCCACATGCTTGCAAGTGGGAGTAGATTAGGTTGGGGTATCTGGTCGGTATGGACGAGTTGGACTGAAGGGTCTGTTTCCGTGCTGTACATCTCTATGACTCTATAAAAAAAAGTGAAAAGAGTGTGGCCTTTCAGTTTTGTGTTTTTATAAATTGTGGACTGAAATGGGGAAGAACCATTTTGAAATCGGTGTTGTAAAGGATGGCTGCATGTTTTGTTAAAGTAATTTCCCTGATACTTACGGCAAGCATGACATGAACCGGTATTTGAACAAGCAGTGATTGAAGGGGTTGCAAGTAAATTGGAGTCAAGGGGGTTCTGTGTCCGCTTGCAGCTGGCTGATGACAAGAAATTGGTTGGTCAATGGACTAGTAATCAGTTATCAGTGACAAAAGAGTTTTGCCTGTATGTGATTGGTCGATGGACTAGTGACCAGTTATCAGTGACAAAAGAGTTTTGCTTGTATGTGATTGATTTTCAGACAATTGAAAGCTTAGGCTAGGAAGAAGATGGAGAGGAGAGTTTTTATTTCCACCAGAGATCTTTTATAACCAGCCACCTAGTTTCTCTAGCTTCTGGGAAAAAGTGACAGAGAAGCAAAATTATGACCAGTATCAGAACAACAAGGATTATCTCAGCAACCTGTGAAAAGGAGCCACTGGACGTCCTCCCATTTTCGTCTGCCCACAACCTAGTCCCCTGTCTGTATGTGTAAGGAGGAATTTGTATGGGGATTAAAGTTTTAATTAGTAGCTTTCATTTACCCATGGTTAGAGGTAAAGTGCTTTCTATCAACCTTATTCCTAAACAGGGCTTGACTTCAAGCATGTTCCTCCAGTGAGTCGTGACATTAGACACCAATTGTTGATTTGAAAATGACTCTTTAATGTGCAGGTCATATGAGCAAACAGCCTTTGTAAACTCTATGTAGCCTCACAGACACCACTGCAACAGTTTGGTAAGAATCTAGCTAATGTTAACATCATAATAAAACAGAAAGTGCTGGAGAAACTCAACAGGTCAACAGTATCTGTTGGGAGAGAAATTGAGTTAACATTCTGAGTCCAATATTATCCTTTTTCAGAACTCATAATGTTTACATTTATCTGCTAAGAACATAAAGCCTGCTAACAACACAACCAGAATCCAGGCTTAGTTAAATCTGCTTCAATCCTCAACTCCTTTGAAGCTTCATTTCCGGAATAAATCTTATCTTCATCTGAAAAGTGGACTAACTTCATATTGCTACACCTTTGACATTTTGCTAAAGAAAACTCCCGCTTCCAATCAAATGCACCCTCCTGACTCTGCATTCCTGCAGAAAACAGCTTTCACTGAACACTATGACAAAAATTACAAGAATTAATGACCATCTTTTTGAGTTATAATTTACTCTTAATTATAGACATTTCCTTTCCACCTGGTCCTTAATTACAGTTCATTTCAAAAGGAGAGAAAGGGAAAAAGGGAAAAGAGATAAGAAAAAAACCCTCTGCTTAAGGAAGAAGAGGAGAAAACTAAATTAATTCAATTTACTTATCATCCCCACCTGGAACAACAGGAGGTTTTTTTCTGCTGTTTAGCATGACTGTAATCTTTGACTTTGATTACATTAGATTGGCACCTCATTCTGCTGCTGCTCCTAAGATGCTCCTCTTTACCTTTTAAATGAGGACTGAGACCTCACTCTGCATTCTGGAAAAAGAGCTGTTTGCAAATTATCATAGGCCTCAGACACATGCAGCAGCTCATCAGCAATTAATGGCTGGACCTCAGTCGTGATTTGGAGGTGCCAGTGTTGTACTGGGGTGTACAAAGTTGAAAATCACACAGGTCCAGGTTATAGTCCAACAGGTTTATTTGGAAGCACTGGTTTTTGGAGTGCTGCTCCTTCATCAGGTGGTTGTGGAGTATAAAATCATAAGACACAGAATTTATAGCAAATGTTTACAGTGTGACGCAACTGAAATTATATATTGAAAAAGACCTGGATTGTTTGTTAAGTCTCTCATCTTTTAGAATGACCATGTCTGTTTCAGTTCTTTCATATGTAAATCTCAGAACATTTTTTTAAAAGTTACATTCTCAAATGAACTTTAACAGTAACAGACCCATACACTCACGCAGATCCTCTCTCATGCTTAAGCTCTGTCTCATATGCTCACACATACACACCTATACTGATACTCACACACGCACCCTCTCACAGACTTATACCCCTTTAAACTCATAGTCACACACATACACATACACACACCCTCTCACAGACACTCATACCCCTTCACACACAACACATATACAAGTTTGTGGGGTGAATTTGTACTTGCAGAATTACATTTTATTTTAGGGTGTAGGTTTGCTCGCTGAGCTGTAGATTTGATATCCAGACGTTTCATTACCTGGCTAGGTAACATCATCAGTAGCGACCTCCAAGTGAAGCGAAGCTGTTGTCTCCTGCTTTCTATTTATATCTTTCTCCTGGATGGGGTTCCTGGGGTTTGTGGTGATGTCATTTCCTGTTCGTTTTCTGAGGGGTTGATAGATGGCATCAATAGATATGCGTTTGTTTATGGCGTTGTGGTTGGAGTGCCAGGCCTCTAGGAATTCTCTGGCATGTTTTTGCTTAGCCTGTCCCAGATAGATGTGTTGTCCCAGTCGAAATGGTGTTTTTTTTTTCATCCGTGTGTAGGGCTATGAGGGAGAGGGGGTTGTGTCTTTTTGTGGCTATAGATCATAGCCACAATAATCCAGGTCTTTTTCAGTTGCATCACACTGTAAACTTTTGCTATAAATTCTGTGTCTTACAATCTTATACTCCAAAACTACCTGATGAAGGAGCAGTGTTCTGAAAGCTAGTGCTTCCAATAACTTTGGACCTCAGTCAAATAGTTTATCCTAAGCCCAGCAGAAATCTCCAGGTACCCAATTCCCAGCTGTCATTTAAACCAATTTGATAATTGAAAATAATCACACTCCCCGAGGATCAATAATCAAATTCTATCAAAGATTTGAACCCAATGAAAGTTTTCCGCTACAATAGTTTCACTGAGGCATCAAGGAAATGTTTTCCTTGGTTATCCTGTGTGTTAAAATGACAAATATTTATCTGGTTAACAAATAAGCAGGAATCTGTGTGTCTTTTAGACAGATGTACACATAATAATCAGCACAGGCATTTCCCTTCTGCAGACCACCCTCCTTCCGATTAGACACTGGTTTTTATATATGTTTCCTCACCTCTCCCTGGTTAACATTGCTCATTATCACAACTTCAGCATGCACATATTGCCCATCTCTTTCTTCCATGTCCATATCATTACAGAACATAGAACATAGAACAGTACAGCACAGAACAGGCCCTTCAGCTCTCGATGTTGTGCCCAGGATTAATCCTAATCTAAAATAAAATAACCTAACCTAGGCACCCCTCAATTCACTGCTGTCCATGTGCATGTCCAGCAGTCGCTTAAACGTCCCTAATGACTCTGCTTCCATCACCACCGCTGGCAATGTATTCCATGCATTCACAACTCTCTGCATAAAGAACCTACCTCTGACTTCTCCTTTGTACCTTCTTCCTAACAGCTTAAAACTATGACCCATCATGGCAGTCAATCCTGCCCTGAGGAAAAGTCTCTGGCTATTGATCCTATCCATGCGTCTCATTACCTTGTACACCTCGATCAGGTCATCTCTCTTCCTCCTTCTCTCCAGAGTCAAAAGTCTGAGCTTAGTCAACCTCTCTTAGTAAGGCAAGCCCTCCAGTCCAGGCAGCATCCTGGTAAACCTTCTTTGCACCCTCTCCAAAGCCTCTGTACCTTTCCTATAATAGAGCAACCAGACATGGACACGATACTCAAAGTGTGGTCTCTCTAGGGACTTGTACAGCTGCAGCAAAACCTTGCAGCTCTTAAACTCGATTCCCCATTAATGAAAGCCAAAACACCATATGCTTTCTTAACAATCCTATCCACTTGGGTGGCAACTTTGAGGGATCTATGCACTTGAACACCAAGATCCCTCTGTTCCTCCACACTTCGAAAAATCCTGTCTTTAATCCTATATTCATCACTTTGCATTTATCCAGGTTGAACTCCATCTGCCATTTCTCAGCCCTGCTCTGCAACCTGTTTATGTCGTGCTGTAGCCTGCAACAGCCCTCGATACTAATCAACAGCACCTCTAACCTTTATGTCATTGGTACTAAGCCACCCCTCAACCTCCTCATCCAAGTCATTTATAAAAGCTACAGATAGCAGAGGCCCAAGAACAGAGCCCTGCGGGACACCACTCAACACTGACCTCAAGGCAGAATACTTTCCATCTACAACCACTCTCTGCCTTCTGTCAGCCAACCAATTCTGCATCCCGAGAGCCAAATCTCCCTGTATCCCATACTTCCTGACTTTATGAATGAGCCTACTGTGGGGACCTTATTAAATGCCTTGCTGAAGTCCATATACACCACATCCGCTGCTCGACCTTCAACCACCTGTCTTGTCACCTATTCAAAGAACTCAATAAGATTTGTGAGGTGTGACCTGCCCCTCTCGAAGCCGTGCTGACTACTTTTAATCACACTATGCTTTTCCAAATAGTCATAAATCCTAACCCTCAGAATTCTTTCCAAAACCTTACTGACCACAGAAGTAAGATTGACTGGTCTGTAATTGCCAGGGATTTCCCAATTACCCTTCTTGAAAAGAGGAACAATATTCACCTCCATCCAATCCAGCACGACTCTCGTGGAGAGTGAAGAAGCAAATATGTTCGCCAGCAGCTTAGCAACCTCCTTTCTCGCTTCCCCGAGCAGCCTAGGATAAATCTGGTCTGGCCATGGGGACTTATCAATCTTAATGTTTGCCAAAAGTTCGAGCATATCAACTTCCTCAATCTTGATCTGGTCAAGCATGCTTCCCGGCTCTTCAAAGTTCTCATTCACAACAAGGTCCCTTTCCTTAGTGAAAACTGATGCACAAAACCCATTTAGAGCTTCCCCTATCTGCTCAGACTCCACGCACAAGTTCCCTACACTATCCCTGACCAGCCCTAGCTTCTCCCTGATCATTCTCTTATTCCTCAGATATGCCTTTGGGTTCTCCCTAATCCTTCCCAGCAAGTCTTTTTTGTGCCCTCTCCTGGCTCTCCTCAGTCCATTTTTGAGCTCCTTTCTAGTAAGCCTGTAATCCTCTAAAACTGCAAGATCCTTGCTTCCTCCATCTTCTTCCTTTTAACGAGAAGTTCCTCTGTTCTCATCATCCAAGGCTCCTAAAGATTCCCCCTTCTTACTTGTCTCAGAGGAACAAATTTATGTATCACTCGTAACAACTTTTCCTTAAGCAGTTTCCACATTTCTGTTGTGCCCTTTCTTTGAAACAATTGCTCCCAATCTGTACTTCCCAACTCCTGTCTGATAGTGTTATAATTTCCTCTTCCCCAATTATCCCATGGTAATTGCTCCTTTCCCTCTCCATGGCTATGGTAAATGTGAGGCAGTTGTGATCACTGTCACAAAAAAGTGTTCTCCCACCACGCGATCTGACACCTGTCCTGGCTCATTGCTGAGCACAAATCCAAAATGGCCTCTCCCCTCATCAGCCTGTCCATATACTGAGTAAGGAAACCCTCCTGAACTCACCTGACAAAAACGGCTCCATTCAAACCATCTGCACTAAGGAGGACGCAGTCAATATTGGGAAAGTTGGAAGTCACCCATAACAACCCTGCTGCATCTGCATTTTTCCAAAATCTGCTGGCCTATGAGTTCTTCATTCTCCCTATTGGTATAAAGGGGTCTGTAGAAAATCCCCAATGAGGTGGCTGCTCCCTTGCTTTTCTTAACTTCCACCCATAATGACTCAAATAGACAAACCTTCCTCGCCAACCTTCATTTCTGTAGCTGTGACACACTGTCTGATTAGCAATGCTACACCCCCTCCTCTTATACCCACTTCCCTGGTCTTTTTAAATGTTCTAAACCCTGGAACATCTCGCAACCATTCCTATCCCTGTGAAACCCACGTCTCCGTTATGGCCACAACATCATAGTCCCAAGTACTGATCCACGCTCCTTGCATTAAAGCAGACACACTTTAACCGAAACCCTTTGTTTTATCACATGAAAAACCTTCCTGATAGATTCAATACATCCTGTCATTGCTCCGTCTACAACGACCCCCTTCTCAGATATGTAGCTCTGGTTCCCCCCCCCTGCCAAACTAGTTTAAAAACTCCCAAACTACACAAGCAAATCTCCCACCCAGGATATTTGTGCCCCTCCAGTTCAGGTGCAACCCATCCTTCATGTACAGGTCCCACCTACCCCAGATGACATCCCAATGGTCTAGATATCTGAAGCCTTCCCTCCTGCACTAGCTGCACAGCCACGTGTTAAGCTGCATTCGCTGCCTGTTCCTCACTTCACTATCTCGTGGCACTGGTAGCAAACCTGAGATCGCTACTCTACTCATCCTGCTCTTCTGCTTCCAACCTAGCTCTCTGTTATCACTTCTCAGATCCTCAATCCCTTTCCTGGCTATATCATTGGTGCCAATATGTACCACGATTTCTGGCTGCTCACCCTCCCCTTCAGAATCTTGGAAACCCGACATCCCAGACCCTGGCACCAAGGAAGCAACATACCTTCCAGGAGTCCCGTTGACCACAAAATCTCCTGTCAATCCATCTAACTATTGAGTCCCCTACCATTAAGGCTTTTTTATTCTCCCCCTTCCCTCTGAGCCACAGTGCCAGGCTCAGTGCCAGAGACCTGACAACTATGGCTTTACCCTGGTCGGCTGTCCCCACCAACAGTATCCAAAACGGTATACTTATTGGTGAGGGGAACAGCCACAGGGGATCCCTGTTCTGTCTGTTGGTTCCCTGTCCTCCCCCTGACTGTAACCCAGCTGTCCTTATCCTGTGTCTGAGGAGCGACCACCTTCCTGCACATCCTCTCAATTTCTCCCTCAGCAGTTCAACCAGCTCCAGCTCCAGTTCCCTAACTCAGTTTTCAGGGAGCTGGAGTTGGGTGCACGTCCCGCAGATGTGGTCAGCAGAGACATGTGTTGGTCTTTCACCTGCCACATTCTGCAGGAGGAACATGCAACTGCCCTATCAGCCATATCCCACTAATGAGAAAGTCCATATAGGACTAAACAAGGAAGAGAAAAAAGGAAGAAACCCTGAAGAACTGGTTTTATGTCCATTCATAGTTATCCCTGGAGGGACAGAAAGAGAGACAGAGAGTAAGAGAGAGAGAAACTGCACTATCCACTGGTATTCTTGAGGCCTTTGGTGACCAGTGGACACCACAAGAACTGAACTGCATCAATCTCCCTGAAAAAACATTTTAAATGAGTATGACAAATTTCTTTTGATGATTCAATTTGTTGTTACAATGCCATTTAACTAATTTTTTAAATCAGTTTTTTATATATATATAGAGAGAGAGAGAGAAACTTTTTCTACTGCTGACTTGCCTCTTCAATGTAGGAGCAGGTAGTAAGGAAACACACAATGGGTTCCGTGTGCATGTATATCCCTCAGGAAAGACTGGCTAGCTGGGGTTCTTTGTCGACATAACAGAAGACCACACAATGACCTAAGAAAGGTCTTCAACATTACAAAAGGGTTTGATAGGGTAGATCCAAAGAAGATATTGTCATTTCTAGGGACACTAGAACTTGGAGCAATGAAAATAAGATAGTAACTGATCAGTCAATTAAGAAAGTCAAAGCAAGAAGAGATTAAGTTTAGAAGATGGAATATGCTACCTCAAGAAGTAGATGAAGTCAATAGCATAGATGTGTTTAAGGATTCCAGAGCAATGTATAAGGGAGAAAAGTTTGTTTAGAGGATTAGATGGGTGGAAGGAGACTCATGGAGAACATAAACGATATTCTATTGAGCTGTACTTTCTATTAACCATACTTGTTAAAGCGGAAAGTTTTTCCTCTCTCCTTCCACTTCGTCCAAATCTCCTGTCTATTAGGAATGTCCCTTCTGTAGATGGGCGTTCGAAGAGAGCAAGCACTGCTGTTAGGAAGCTCTTCAGTGGGAATTGCTGGGTGAAAACCCTAAAAGAAAGCAAGCATTATCCATTTTAAACTTTGAATTGACAACATGTAAGGATCTGATATTGAGAGCAATTATTCAAAGTTAGTAATTATCATTAAATAATTCTGCAATATAGATTGGTGGTTACACAACAGGACTGAGAACTGACTTTGATACAAGGGAAAAAAATGACATTCAAAAGTAATTACAGTAATTATCACTGCTTTTATAATCACTTTACTGCGTGTCAACCACAGGAATGCATCCAACCCAAGAGGTCATAAGTAGGAGCCACAAAACAAATAATGCATATGGTGTCCAACAAGTTACAGTGAGACAGACTTTACACTCTATGCTCTTTACGCAGTCAGATACATCCAAAATTTAGCCTCATTCAATCTTACAATTAACTTTAATAGATTTAAGACAAGTTAAAGTGTCTTCAACATAGAATACATGTGCTGAGGTGCTACACAGTGGCATCATTGAAGGGTTCCTCAACATATGTTAGACAGGATTGTTAAGAAGGCATTTAGCAGACTGGCCTTTATTGCTCAAACTTTTGAGTTTAAGAGTTGGGACGTCATGTTGAGATTGTACAGGACGTTGGTGAGGCCCCTTCTGGAGTACTGTTTACAGCACTGGTTGCCCTGTTTTGGGAAGGATACTACTAAAGTGAAGAGAGTTCAGAAAAGATTTACCAGGATGTCGCTGCGAATGGAGGGATTGAGATATAAAGATAGAATGGAAAGGCTAGGACTTTTTTCATTGGAGCATAGGAAGTTGATGGGTGACCTTACTGAGGTTTATAAAATCATTAGGGACATAGGTAAGGTGAAAGACTAGGGTGGGGGAGTTCAAAACTAGGGGCATATTTTAAGGTGGGAGGAGAAAAATTTAAAAGTACGATGGGGACAACTTTTTACACAGAGAGTGGTTCGTGCGTGGAATGAACTGCCAGAGGAAATAGTAGATGCAGGTAGTTACAACAGTTAAAAGACATTTAGATAAACCAAGTACAGGAGCAGAGTGAGGGGAAACTCAAGTCCCGGAGCAGAGTGAGGGGGAATCCTGAGTCCTGGAGCAGAGCAAGGGGAAGTGAATCCTGGAGCAGAGCAAGGGGAAGTGAATCCTGGAGCAGCACAACTTACCTTGGGGCAGCTGAGTGTCAGTGTGGAGTGGACTGGAGGCTCAGAATGGAACGGGACATTTGTTGGACTGGGATCTGGCAAAATGCTGAGCTGCTGCTATTTGAAATTCTTTACCAGACAGTAATGTCAATCCTTTAACTATGTTATAAATATCTTATTTCTAACTTAATTTTTAGACACTATAAATAATGTTACTACTTTTGCTTTTATTCCTCTTTTGTATCCAAGATTTGTACCTAGGTACTTGGGGGTCAATTTAACTCAGTTGGCTGGATGGTTGATTTGCAGAACAGTTTGATGCCAACAGCATGGGTTTAATTCCCATCACCGGTTTGAGGTTACCATGAAGGACTCTCCTTCTCAACCTCTTCCCTCGCCTGAGGTCTGGTGGTCCTCCGGTTAAATCACCATCGGTCACTTCTCTCTAATGAGAGAGCAGCCCCTACGGTCGCGAAAGACAATAGTGACACAACAGCCTCGGTACTTGTACCTGAAATGGCACCATTAAAGGCAGCCATTGTAAAAACATTTCACTGTACTCCTGTACTGGAGTACATGTGACAATAAAAGATATTCTGTTCTATTCTATTCCAAGTATAAACTTTCTCCTTGCTTTCCTCATCACTCGTTGTACCTGCATGCTTTGCCTGTGTGTATCTTTGAATAGTGTGCTGGGAGTTGTTGATGAAAGGAGTTTGGGGAAGAGGGGAAGTAGCTGCTTCTTTATTTTTTATAACTTATTTAGCTTGGGAATTGGTTATTCCTTTATAGAGGAAGAAGGTTTAATGAATATCTGCTCAGTGGTTAAGTTCTATACTGTTCCTAATATAAAATATAATAGGAACTGGTGGTACAATTAAAATACTGTAGAAATGAAAATAAATAATTCAGTAAACTAAGTTAAGTAATTAATTAAAGACATTAAGGATGACAGGATAGGTGATGTGTCACAGCTGCAGCATGTATTAGCTCCTGGAAAAACACATCTGCAGTGTTTACTGCTTGAGGAGCTTCAACTCAGAGACAATGAACCTGAGGCTGAGCTGTTACTGCTACAAACCAAGGAGAGAAAATATTATGTTAGAATGACAGATATGAAAATATGAGATGGAATATAATGTGCAGAAATCTGAGGCTATGCACTTTGACAGGAAGAATAAAGGATTGGAATATTATTTAAATAAAGAAAGACTGCAGAAAGAACAGCCATAAAGCTCAGTTATAGACAGGCAAGTATTTTGCCTGACGTGAGCCAAAGTACAAGACCAGCAATGTATCACATGTTGTATCACACTTTCCAAAAGGTTTTGTTTAAAATGAAGTTCTAATATTTTTTAATTGACCTTTTAAAAAGAATTATTCAGGCATCTCCACATAGTTTCTCAAATGTACCAAAAACACGAGACATCAACACTCTTAACATGGAATTCAGAGCAGAAAACTGCTGACTTCAGTCATTGCTGGCTGCAATAAGCTTTCATGTTGTTCAGCATCTCAGGGCAAGATCCATGGCACCAGTCACATTAGCCCCTCATTCGTGGGCATTGGTATCTAACACATGTCATCTTCTCATGAATGGTTGTAAATTGAAAGAGGGCAATGTGCAACAAGGCCTGGGTTTCCTTGTACATCAGTCACTGAAGGTAAGCATGCAAGTGCAGCAGAAAGTCAAGTAGATAAATGGTATATTGGATTTTATAGTGATAGGAGTGGAGAACAAGAGCAAGAATGTCTTGTTGCATATATATAAGGCCTTGGTGAAACTACACTAGAGTACTGTGGCAGTTACGGTCCCCTTATCTGAGGAAGGATGTTCTGGCAATGGAGGGAGTGTAACAAAGGTTGACCAGACTGATTCCTGTGATGGCAGAACTGATACATGAGGAGAGATTGGATCGACAAGTACTATATTCACTGGAGTTTAGAAGAATGAGGAGCTCATAGAAACCTATAAAATTTGAACAGAACGAGACAGATGCAGGATGGGTGTTCCCAATGGTGGGTGAGTCCAGAACCACGGGTCACAGTAGAAGGATAAAGGGTAAAGAATTTAGTATGAAGATGAAGAGCGGTAAGCTGTAGAATTGGCTAACTTGCAAAGAAGTCAAGATTAAAATATTGCATGCAATGCTTCCAAATAAACCTGTTTGACTATAACCTGGGGTTGCATGATTTTTAACTAAGTTTAGTTAAGGTGAACCAAAAAAAAAGTCCCAATTGGTTAATGGTATAAGTTTACTAACATAAGCATGTATATTGGTTTTGGGCAAGAGATAAGAGGGTAGAGTATTTGAGGTAGAACTGTTTTACACAATAAATGAAAATGACTTAGAGTCATAGAGATGTACGGCACAAAAACAGACCCTGCAGTCCAACTCAGCCGACTAGATATCCTAAATAAATGTAGTCCCATTTACCAATGTTTGGCCCATATCCCTCGAAACCCCTCCTATTCATATATCCATCAGATGCCTTTTAAATGTTGTAATCTACCCCCAGCGTCCACCACGTCTTCTGCATCTCATTCCATACACGCACCACCCTGTGTGTGAAAACATTGCCCTTTTTTCCCTCTCACCTTAAACTTATGCCCTCTAGTTCTGGACTCCCCTATCCTGGAGAAAAGACCTTGTCTATTTTTCTTATCCATGCCCCGCATAATGTTATAAACCTCTATAGGGTCATCGTTCAGCATCCAACTTTCCAGAGAAAAATAGCCCCTGTCTATTCAGCCTCTCCCCATAGCTCAAACCCTCCAACCCTGTCAACATTTTTGTTCATTTTTTCTGGACCCTTTCACGTTTTACAACATCCTTCTATAGCAGGGAGGCCAGAATTGCACACAGTATTCCAAACGTGATCTAACCAATGTCCTATACAGCCGCAACATGACCTCCCAACTCCTATGTTCGATGCACTGACCAATAAAGGCAAGCATACCAAAAGTTTTCACAATCAAGGAAGAGAAGGTGGTTGAGACAATAGGTAGACTAAAATTTAATAAAGGTTGGGGGGAGTGGGTGGTATTAGATAGGCTAGCAATATTTAAAGCTGATGTCACCAGCAACAGATGTGATGCATCAAAAGATCTGAAGGAAATAAGGATGGGAATTGCAGAGCATGGGTCTTAATTTTCTAATCCACCATGCAGAGGGATATCAGAGGCTGAAGAACTGCAACAGAACTAACAGTCACTTTTATTAAAGGCAAATTGTATTTAACAAGCTACCTTGTGTTTTTGTTTGTTACAGAGAAGTAACAGTGAGAGCAGATAATGTTAATATGATATTCATGGAATACTAAAAGCATTTGACAAAGTGCCACATAATGGGCTTGTCAGCAAAGTTAGAACCATGGAATAAAAGGGACATTGGTAGCATGAGTTTGAAATATGGCTGCATGACAGGAAGAGATTAGTGGTAAATGATTATTTTGTAGATTGAAGGAAGTGGGGTTCCTCAGGATGCTAGTACCTTTCTTTTATCAATGTATAACAAAGACTTGGGTGCACATGGCACGATTACAAAATTTGAGGGTGACACAAAATTTGGAAACCATACTTCTCACGATCGAGTTAAAAATCACAAACACCAGGTTATAGTCCAACAGGTTTATTTGGAAGCACTAGCTTTCAGAGCTCTGTTCCTTCATCAGCTGACAACCATCTGATGAAGCTAGTGCTTCCAAATAAACCTGTTGGACTACAATCTGGGGTTGGGTGATTTTTAACTTTGCCCACCCCAGTCCAACACTGGCACCTCCAAGCCTCAGGATTGAAGTTAGGAAACGTTTTTAGATGCAAAAGATGTTAAACAAACTTTCGAGAGCACAAAAATTATGAGCTGTATGCTATTGTGCCTGCAAGTGGAATTTCGTGTTCAAGAAATTATTAGATTTTTGTGTGCTGTATTGGATCCACAGCCATTGATAATCTGATTCTTGATGTAAAACTCGACACACAGAAAGAAGGCAGCTATCACATTTAGCCTACTCATGAAATGTGTGTGAAAATACTACAAGCTGTTCATAAGGACCAAAATATCTATGAGGCCTCAGTTCTCAGCATCTTGTTGTATTGGCTATGAAGCTTTAATGGCTTAATGTTATCAAGAAAGAAAGCTCAACAATGTTTCTCCCCTGGCGCATTACCCCACCACGATACACCAGGCTATTGTGTTCACACGGTCACTAATTCCATTTCATTCAGTAATCTTACCCCCACTGCCTCCAAGCTCATAGCCCCAACCCTGCACAGCCCCCTTAGAGTCATATAGTCATACAGCATGGAAACAGATCCTTCAGTTCAACCAGCCTATGCTGACCATGTTCCCAAACTAAACTAGTCCCATCTGTCTGCACTTGGCCCAAATCCCTCCAAACCTTTCCTACTCATGTACCTATCCACATGTGTTTTAGATGTTGTAACTGTACCTGCTCCTACCTTTTTCTGGCAGTTCATTCCACACTCAAGCCATTCTCTACGTTAAAAAAAAAGTTGCCCCTCATGTCCTTTTTAAATCTTTCTCCACTCATCTGAAAAATATGCTCCTATCCTAGGGATTCCCTGACCTTAAGTGGCTCAAGCAGATAACTAAAACTGGCCAAGCTCATGGAATGTATACAGATCTTACTACTGATTGACAATACCAGAAGCCCCTGATAGAAGGAAGTCCCATCTTAATTGGACTGAGGACTAGCGCTGCCCAGTTTCTGACATGGCTTTTTGATTGACTAAATGAGGAGTGAATTTGCCATGCAGGCAGCAGGCACAACCTGTACCTGTTACACTGATGGCTTGGTGTGCTGTTCCTAAAGACAACCTCCCCTGACAGCTGCATAACAACAAGCAACCTGTGTGTGTGTGTGTGTGCACATCACACACAGCACATCAATGCGGCTGTACTGATAGCATTTGGCTCTGGCTGAAGTTCCAATGCAGTAAAAAGTAAGGCATAGCATGGCATGGGAAGGCAAAGCATGGATGTTGCAAGCATGCAAGTTGGAGCTAGGTGAACAAGTGCTAAGAGAGAAAGCAAGCAAGCAGTCCTGTGATCCACTCTGACGATCTGGGTGCCTGTCCATGTGCCTGTCCTTGCAGCAGCTTTCCAAAGCTATTTGCCCTTGATGAAGGGCTTTTGCCCAAAACGTAGACTTTCCTGCTCCTCGGATTGCTGCCTGACCTCTGCACTTTTTCAGCACCACACTTTCGACTCTGACTCTGCAGTCTTCACTTTCTCCTATTTGCCCTTGTGCCCTACAATTTGCCCTTGTGCCCTACAATGAGCTTCCTAAGTAAATTGTACAGAGGTGCCATGACTGTCATGGGATTTAGGCAAATGTTGGATGCCAAGGTCCTTGAATGAGGGGTGCATGCCGCAGGTGGCCATGATCATATCGTGAGATGCTATTTGGTGCTGAGCAACATGGAGGCTCCTCACAACCAGTGGAGACCTGAGATCACCAGGTACCCTGCTTTGGCTTCTATGTTGAGAATTTTCAATGTCCAGCTTATTTGTCATGTTTGGTAAGATTGGAAGCTGAATATTACTTAATTAGCTGGTTCATAAGGTGATTAGTAATCTATGGTCTCCCCATTTGGCAACTTGTTGCTGCCTTGCCAGTTCCCAAATGCATAAAAGATGCAGCAAGTTGTTCCCGATGAGATTTTTCATTTGTAACTGAATCTGAGCTAATTCTAGTTATGACACACCAAGTTCAGGTTTCAATTCATTTAACTTCAAATACTGAGTTATCACTTTAGGCATCACAGCCTTTTGAAATCCTGCTTTTACTCCTACCTTCTATTTTTCTGCTAATCCTCTCAGTGTTGCCTTTGTCAAGGGTATCAGATAACCCATTGTTACATGTTTTCCTTCCAAAAAAGTTTAACAAAAGCCAAAGCCATTTCTCAAATCCAAACTGTGTAATATATTTCACAAAACATTCTTGATTTTATGCTCAGTACCTCCGAATGTTTGTCTTTAAAGGTTCACAGAACTCTCAAATTTAGGAAATTCTGATCATACAGAGCACTCCCACTTGCCACAGCTGATGGCAATATGGGACAAGTCAGATCCCAAAGTGAGTAAAACCTCACTTGAAAGTTAAAAATCACACAACACCAGGTTATAGTCCAACAGGTTTAATTGGAAGCACACTAGCTTTCGGAGCGACGCTCCTTCATCAGGTGATAATGGAGGGCTCAATGTTAACGCAGAATTTATAGCAAAAATTTACAGTGTGATCTAACTGAAATTATTCATTTTGTACTATAACCTGGTGTTGTGTGATTTTTAGCTTTGTACACCCCAGTCCAACACTGGCATCTCCAAATCATGACTCACTTGAAAGACCATTGTTTAAGTTTTGTTGTTTGTTTACCATGGTGGTCAATCGTTGTATTTACTCATGAGATGCTGCTAATGTATTTACAACAAAAGAACTTCAGAATTTATTACACACAAATGAGAAAAACACAAATTACACTGTACAAGTACTCAAAATGATTTTATTACAAAGATCCAAAACAAAGATTCAAACATTTTACACTCAGCAAAAATCTTCTAGAAATTTAACCCTTGGTGAAGGGTCATTTTGAGTCAAGCAATTCCTTGATCAATTGGCACAGCTGTAATTGTTTTGTGAAATATTTTTCTTATTAACACTTACAGAAAGAAACACATGGGGTTTCCACATCTTCATCACCTTGCAGTCTTCTGCTTCTGGAGTTTTCTTTTTAGTCACTCAGGACTTTTTTCCAGCCCTTACTTTTTGGAGAATGTTGAACAACCTTTTTCTTCTGACTGAACCTGCAGATACAATCTTCTGAACAATTCTATCTTTTTGTGATGCTGCAATCCTGTCTCCAGATATCAGTATGTTTCTTTTTCTCATCTACATTTTTCCTAAAGCACTGAACTGTTCACCTCAAGCTCTACTCCAAGGCTATAAACCCTCATTAAGAATGCATGTATCAATACCATGTCACTGCCTTAAAACAGATCTAAAAGACTAAAATCATGTCTCCCTTTCAAATTCAAATATAAAGATATACACATAATCCAAGTTTCCAAATAATAATGAATTCATGTATATATTAGTATGTGTGCACATGTTTATATATGTATTTGAATAATATCGGTATATATGTGTTGTGTGAATAACTGTGAGAAATACAGGCAGAGTAAGAGAGAACGGTACTGTGAAATTTAATTACCAGCAAGATGTTGGAATCTCCATCTGTGCATATAATGAAAATAAACTAGTGCCGAGATGAGGAATATTGACTTGGAGATAAGGAAAAGAGAAAAAAACAATTGCACAGAACAGATTTTCTGATTTCATTTCTTTTTATACTGGCTGTCTATATATTCATCTTTATTTCAATTCAGTCATGAACACAATGAATTGAATGGTCAATATTACTATATGTTGGGATCATACATCACTAGTCACTTAAACTTCAGAGTTAACTTACAGTAGGTGTCATAAATGCTTTCAAGTCTCCAGACTTCAGGTAAATACGGGATGTAAAGTCGGGATCATCCTCGATCGTCATCCGGGTAACGTAAGGGGAAAAGTCCTGTTTATACATGGAAAACAGTGCAATGTAAATTTTCAGAATTTCCACAAGAGCAGAAGATTCCCACTTACTATATCAGCCATTTTCTATTACATGATAGAACTGTGTCATCCAAATATATCTGGCCTGAGAAACTATGACATTGAAACAATTCCAATAACAATAAAAACTGTCAATTCTAAAAATCTGAAACAAAATCTAAAATGTGACAATTACGCTATAGTCCATAATAATAAGACCTGAAGACCATATGACATAGCAAAGTAGGCCAGTGAACTCATTCAGTCTGATAATCCTAAACTCCACTTTCTACCTTTTTCTAACACAGGGGGCCAACACCTTCAACATATTGTCTAGCTATCACCATTGTTAACAGCTAACCCGAGAATGCAACTTTAAAAAAAAGATTTTGTGATTTACACATGAAAGAAGTGAAACTATCACTGTATTCTAACAGATGAAAGGCTTAATAGACAATCAATTTTTCAATGTATAATTTCAGTTACATCACACTGTAAATTTTTGCTATAAAATTCTGTTACGATCGAGCCCTCCACTATCACCTGATGAAGGAGAGTCACTCCGAAAGCTAGTGTGCTTCCAATTAAACCTGTTGGACTATAACCTGGTGTTGTGTGATTTTTAACTTTGTACACCCCAGTCCAACACCGGCATCTCCAAATCATACCTTTTTCTCACTTTCCTTGTTTCCATTACAGATTAAAAATATGTCTATCTCAGCCATGAATATATTTAATGAACCAGTTCTACAGATTCACTAAACTCTGAGAGAAGAATTTCTTCCTCATCCCTGACTTAAACATGTGACCCTTTATTCTGAATGTGCATTGGTACCTGGAAGAGAAAAGACAGTTTAACTCTGGAAATTCATAATTCTGGAAATTTTACATATAAGGAAAGAAAACAATGACAGTTTTTATTTATAGCACACCTTTAAGGTAATAAAATGTCCCAAGGCACTTCATAAAGGCAAAATGTGGTGCGAAGCCAAACAGGAGGTTCACACAATTCATTCCAGCGATGGGAGTGTTATCATGTGATCACATTTTGAACACTTCAGGTTTCTCTCAGTTGGCATTTAGAATATATGCTACTTTATTGAAACATATAAGATCCTTAAGTGACTTGATACAGGGTAAATTCTGGGAGGACATTTATTCTTTTGAAATAGAATTAGAATATCCTTTATTGTCACGTGTACTCAAATAAAGAAGTACAGGAGTGCAGTGAAACATTTACAATGTCACTCTATATGGTGCCATCTTAGCTACAACTACCCAGGGACAGATCTTAGATATAAAATACAGAAATAATGAGAAAAAGAAAGGAAAAATAAGTTACATTACTTACAATTGTTCATAATACAAGTTAGAAAAATGCGAATAAAGTGAAAAGGATAAGCATTGCAGTCTTTCCATAAAGGGCCTACAGTCAGTCAGCACCGAGGCTTCCATGTTATCTGCCTGGGCTCGCAAGCCGCTGACCATCCACACTGGTCCCCACTCCAAGGACCGTCCCCACTCCGCAGGAGTCTACAGTCCTCTGGCTGTTATCACCTCACATTCTAGTCCCCTCCAATAAGATCAACATAGAAATTCTCCCAAACATGGAACATTTCCCCTGCCTGGGAAGCTGACATTGACGCGAAGATTCAACATAGCATCCCTGCCTCAAGTGCTGCCTTTAGACACGTAGGAATAAAAGTCTTTAACAAGCATGACATACGCGCTTATAGCAAGATCCTTGTGTATAAGGCAGTCATCCATCCGACTGCCTTGCAGTTGCTTTGTCCTCTCCTTAGTACGTTTCTTTTTCCTCGAGATGATGTTCTTGGGATGTGCCTCCCGAATTATCCCCAGAAACTCCTGCTATTGCTGCTCTACCATCTTCCCAGCTGGACTCCTCTCCCAATCAACACTGGCCAGCTCCACCCTCAAGAACTTGTCGTTACCTTTCCATTAGTAAAAGTGGATTTTAGATTAAAGGATCAAAACATGCAATCAGTTGTGTGGAGCTAACAAAAATAGCAAGGGGCAGCAAACATTGGTAAAGGTTCCACTCCCTCCTTTCAACACCAACCTCACCATCAAACCAGCGGATAAGGAGGGTGCTGTGGTAGTTTGGTTCACCGACCTCTACACTGCTGAAGCCAGGCACCAGCTCGGAGACACCACCTCATACTGCCCCCTTGACCACGACCTCACCTCCCATCACCAAAACATCATCTTTCAGACCATCAACAACCTTATCACCTCTGGGAATCTCCCATCCACAGCTTCCAACCTTATCATCCGCAAACCCCATACTGCCCAATTCTACCTCCTCCCCAAGATTCACAAACCTGCCCTGGTCAACCCATTGTCTCAGCCTGCTCCTGTCACACCAAACTCATCTGTGCATACCCTGACACCGTCCTGTTTCCCCCTTGGTCCAGGATCTCCCCACATACATTCGGGACACCTTCTACGCCCTTCACTTCCTCCAAGACTTTCCTTTTCCCTGACTCCAAATCCTTATCTTCACCGTGGACACACAGTTCCGCTACACATTTATCCACCACGACAAAGGCTTCCAAGCTCTCCGTTTCTTCATCTCATGCCAACCCAACCAGTACCCTTACACAGACACTCTCATTTGTCTGTCTGAATTGGTCCTCACCCTCAAAACCTTCTCCTTCCAGTCCTCCCACTTCCTCCAAACCAAAGGGGTAGCCATGGGCACACACACGGGCCCCAGTTATGCCTGCCTCTTCGTTGGCATGTGGAACAGTCCATCTTCCGCAACTACACCAGCGTCATTCCTCACCTTTTCCTCCATTACATCGATGACTGTATTGGCGCCACCCCATGCTCCAACAAGGAAGTTGAACAGTTCATCAACTTCACAAATATCTCCAACTTTATTCTCACGTTCACCTAGACCATCTCAGACACCTCCCTCCCCTTCCTGGACCTCTTCATCTCCGCTTCCAGTGACCGTCTCAAAACGGACATTTACTGCAAACCCACGGACCCCCACAGTACCTAGACTACACCTCCTCCCACCCAAACCCAAATGCCATCCCTTATTCCCAAATCCTCCACCTCCACCGCATCTGCTCCCAGGAGGACCAATTCCATCATAGAACATCCCAGATGGCTTCCTTCTTTAAAGATCGCAATTTCCCCTTCCACATGGTCGATGATGCCCTCCAGTGCATCTCCTCTGCCCTTGAACCCCCACCCCTCCAATCGCAACAGGATAGAATCGCTCTGGCCCTCATCTTCCACCTCACCAACCTTTGCATACATCGCATCATCCTCCGTCACTTCTGCCACCTGCAAACAGACCCCACCACGAGGGATATATTTCCCTCCCCATCCCTATCAGTGTTTGGAAGAGACCATTCCCTTCCACGATTCCCTTGTTGGATCCACGCCCTCCACCAACCCACCATCCCCTGCCACCGCAGAAGGTGTAAAACCTGCACCCACACCTCCCCCCTCACCTCTGCCCAAGGCCCCAAAGGATCTTTCCACATCTGACAGAAATTTACCTCTACTTCCACGCACATCATCTACTGTATCCATTGCACCCGATGTGGTCTCCTCTACATCGGGGAGATAGGATGCCAACTTGCGGATCGTTTCATGGGGCACCCGCACCAACCAACCCTACCGCCCTGTGGCTGAACAGTTCAACACCCCCTCCCACTCCATCAAGGACATGTAAGTCTTGGGCCTCCTCCAACGCCAAACTCTTACTACCCAATGCCTGGAGGAAGAATGCCTCATCTTCCACCTTGGGACCCTGCAAAAACATGGGATTAATGTGGATTTCACCAGTTTCCCTATTTCTCCTCCCCCCAACTTATCCCATTCCCAAGCCTCCAACTTGGTACCATCCCCTTGACTGGTCCTACCTGTCCATCTTCCTTCTCACTCATCTGCTCGACCCTCCACTCCAACTTATCACTTTCACCACTACCATCATCGACCTATCGCATTCCCAGCTACCTTCTCCCCAGCCCCACCCCCTTCCCAGTTATCTCTCAGCATCCCCCCCCACCCCCCCGGCCCACCTGCCTCATTCCTAGTGGAGAGCTTATGCCCGAAACATCAATTTTCCTGCTCCTCGGATGCTGCTTGACCTGCTGTGTTTTTCCAGCAACACACTCTCGACTCTGATCGCAAGCATCTGTAGTCCTCACTTTCTCCTCCTCAAAAGTTCCTTTTTGCACATTTGCAATTGGTGACCAGCATTAAATGTTGGCTCAGCCATTGATGTCCACACCCCAAGAGTGAATAATATTCTTCCAAATCATTACCTGCTGCATTCACCATTACAATATTTCTTCCAGCTCAGCACTATCCCCAGGATTTGTCCTACCTGCCTATCTTCCTTTCCACCTATCCACTCCATCCTCCTCTCTGACCTATCACCTTCATCCCCACCCCCACCCTCCTTTCATTTATCTCTCCACCCTGCAGGCACTCTGCCTCTATTCCTGATGAAGGGCTTTTGCCCGAAACATTGATTTTCTTGCTCCTCAGATGCTGCCTGACCTACTGTGCTTTTCCAGCACCACTCTAATCCAGAATCTAGTTTCCAGTCATCTGCAGTCATTGTTTTTACCCTATTACAATATTTCTATCAGAGTCCACTTGCCACCCACTTAGCGTTCTCCTCTTATACTGTATACATTGTTTTAATCACCTTTATTTGATTTCTTGAAAACTGTCCTGATGAACCAAGACAAAACTATTTGACAAAATGTATCCTTTCAGCAATCCTGAACTATATGGTGATAGTGCAGGAAAATATTATTGAAATGGATGACCAGCCATGATCTAGTTGAATGGGTGCAGGAATTTTGATGGGCTAATTGGTTTACTTTTATTCCTATATAAATATACATTATTGTTGCATTCTCTTCCACTTGTTATAAAGACCAGCATCCCATTAGCCTTTCTGATTGTTTTCTGGACCTGTTCAGAACACTTTAATAATCTATGCACATGGATTACTAAGGTCTTTGGTCTTCCATTGCTTCTCACTTTTCACCACATAGAAAGTACCTTGTTCTACCATTTTCTAGGTCCACACAGCTGCCCCATATTTGCTACAATTTTGCCTGTTTATTTAATCTATCAAAATCACTTTTTGATTGTATGCTGCCATCTGCATTGCTTCCAATGCTGTCTGTCTTTATATTATTGGCAAACTTGGGTATGTGATTCTCCATCTCATTATCTAAATCATTCATAAATATTAATTGTGGTAATTAGGCACAAACTGTCAGACAAACATCAGATGTTGCCTCTCGTAAGGAACAATCTCAAGGAGGGGCTGAGAATGTGGGTTCAGTTCCCCTCATGCACTATGGCTTATACATGGAAAAGCACACCTGTATCTGAGAGACAAAAGATAGTTTCAGTTCTGATAAAGGCTTTAGAGTTGGGATTTCCTCCCAATACTTTTCTCTTGTCTTCGCAGAAACATCAATATCACCAATGAGATTCCAGAGGGTTTCAATGGCTGCTCCTAATTTCCACTGAATGAGCAAGCTGACAGAATGTTTCCAACACTAATCCTAGTCTCTATTAGCATTTTCCACTAACACCTTTCTTTGCTCATCCCACTGAATGAGATTGCTCCAAAGGGTGACATTCAGATCTATCTGAATTTAGACAGTGTATCTTCTGCAAGATCCCCTCTCTTCCCTGTACTGTCACTTCCAGACTGCTCCAAGGAACCAATTTCAGCTCCTCCCTTGGACAATCAAATAATAAAGCCCTGTCTTTTCTTTCCAACACTTCTTTAAAACCCTCAACAGCATCCATACTGTCAAACAACATGATCATAGATGAGTTACAACTTTCCCCAGTTCAACATCCAGAAGACAAATGCCAACGCTTGTGAATCATTTATAATCCCGATACCCTCTCCAATTCTGAGTTGATCTTTATAGCCAACATTCTATTGGTAAGACTATCTACTTTCAATTTCAAAACACTGTCCTCCTCAGTTCCTGTGCCATCAAGTATGCAATTACAGAGGTCTTACTGACATCTCAATCTGCCTCAACTTGCAACATCTCCCAACATATATTACATTCTAAACTAAGTCCCACTCACCTATCAGACCACTATGACTATTAAAGTTACATTGATTTGAAAAGTTTCTTCTATACCCACCATGTGGCTTTGCCAATGCAGTCTCCACCAGCTCATACATGTGTAGTATTATGGACAAGACCAGAACCCCTCAAAATTGGTTTACTTTTATTCCTATATAAATATACATTATTGTTGCATTCTGTTCCACTTGTTATAAAGACCAACATCCCTTAAGGTGATAGCCTAGGCCCCAACTTTTTCTTAGTTTTAAAGGCATTGTGTTCTGGATGCAATTTGATTAGTCAAACTATCAGGCTTTAGTCTTATACTATGGTTAAAATACAAACAAAAGAAAGAAGAATTAGAAGAACAACTCTATTGGAAAACTCAACAAAACAATAGATGGCTTAACTACGAAACAGCAACTGTTCCAATATGGTCTGTTCTGATATAATGCAACAGTTCTACTCCGGTGCGGTGCTGCATTATATGAAAATTGTGTAATAGCAGCACCATTTAAACCAATGGGACCGGAATCACGTTATAGCCAATATAGATGAGGAAAATTCACATTCTACAAATAACAGTCTAAATTCTTCAATCGTGTTAAAGCCAATTCGGGTTGAAGAAACACGCATTATAGCAGAACCAATTGTACTATAACATCCTATAAATACAACTAGGTAAAAACAATGACTGCAGATACAGGAATCCAGATACTGGATTAGTGGTGCTGGAAGAGCACAACAGTTCAGGCAGCATCTGAGGAGCAGTAAAATCGACGTTTCGGGCAAAAGCCCTTCATCAGGAATAAAGGCAGAGAGCCTGAAGGGTGGAGAGATAAGGTAGAGGAGGGTGGGGGTGGGGAGAAAGTAGCATAGAGTACAATAGGTGAGTGGGGGAGGGGATG
>NC_057712.1:134920673-134921082 GCF_004010195.1 Chiloscyllium plagiosum
GAGGTTCAGGAAGGGGATGGAGGTGTCAGAGATGGTCCAGGTAAATTTAAGGTCAGGGTGGAATGTGTTGGTGAAGTTGATGAATTGCTCAACCTCCTCGCGGGAGCACGAGGTGGCGCCAATGCAGTCATCAATGTCGCGGAGGAAGAGGTGGGGAGTGGTGCCGGTGTAATTATGGAAGATCGGCTGTTCTACATAGCCAACAAAGAAACAGGCACAGCTGGGGCCCACACGTGTGCCCATGGCTAATCCAGAATCCTATAAATACACCCTTGGCAAAGGCAAATTCAGTAAAATAGATTGTCTCACATGCAATTCTCCAGTCCAGGAGGAAAGGACATTAAGAGAAAACTTCAACAGAGAGAGAGGGTTCAAGCATTTTGCTATAGCAGGGAGAGATGTACAGCAG
>NC_057712.1:134921582-134933596 GCF_004010195.1 Chiloscyllium plagiosum
GCAGATCAGAGGCTAGGTATCTTATAATGAATAACTGACCTCCTGACTTCTCAAAGCCTGTCTACCATCTACAAAGCACAAATCATGAGTATGATGGAATACTCCCCTGGATGAGTGCAGATTCAACGACACTCAAGAAACTTGACACCATCCAAGACAAAGCAGACAGCTTGACTGGCACTAATCCACAAGCACTCCCTCCCTCCGTCTGTCCCGTCACTCCACTGATGCATAACAACAGGACTGTGTACTGTATACACACACTGATGCACTGTTGAAATTCACCAAGACTCCTCAGACAACACCTTCTAAACCTATGACCACTACCATCTAGAAGGGAGGGACAACAGGCACATGATGACACCACCATCTGCAAGTTTCACTCCAAGCCACTCTCCTCTGAATTGGAAATGTATTGCTGTTCTTTCAGTGTCAGTGGGCCAACATCCTGGAATTCCTTCCTGACAGCACTGTACATCTACCTACAGCAAACTGACTGCAGTGTTTCAAGAAGACAGCTTCTTCTCACAGGCAACTAGGAATGGGTAATAAATGCTGGACCATGTCCCTTGAGTGGGTGAAAAGAAACCTCCAAGGTGATAATCTCAAGATTACTACTTGAACTATATACAAATTGGCACAGCATAAATAAAGTAAAAATACTGAGAATGGACATGGAACAATAAAAAGATAAACCTTAAGGCTTATTGCCTGTTTGCATGGAGCATTTGAAATAAAGTGGATGAACTAATCAGGTAAATAATTGTAAACAGGTATGATATAGTTGGGATTGTGGAGACATGGCTGTGGATGACCAGGCATGGGAACTGAACATCCAGGAATAGTCAGTATTTGAGAAAGACAGGCAAAAAGGAAAAGGCAGTGGAGCTGTATTACTGGTTAAAGAGGATATAAACATAATATTGAGGAACGATATTAGCTCAGACAATGCGGAGATATGTGAATAGAATTGAAAAGTACCAAGTGTTAAAAAGCATTAGTACTATATAGACCACCAACTGCACTGATGATGTCAGGAATGACATCAAACAGGAAATCAGTGATGCATGTGATAAAGGAACATCTGTAATTATGGGTGATTTTAATCTGTATGTAGATTTGGCAAATCAAATTAGTTACAAAACTGGAGAGAAGAAGTTCCTAGACTGTACATGGGATGGTTTTCTGGTGAACTGAATGGTGAAGCAGATGAGAGGGGCTGAATTACATACTCCTGTTCCTAGTTCTTATACCTTTATAGTGAGATGATTCGAGTACAGTAACAAGGATGTCATTGGCTACAATTACACAGGGCATGGTGATGCTATATCTAGCATTGTGTGTGCAGCTTTAGTCTCCTCATCTGAGAAAGGATGTTCTTGCGAAAGAAGATGTGCAGTGAAGGTTTACT
Source organism: Chiloscyllium plagiosum (assembly GCF_004010195.1). Classification (NCBI taxonomy): domain Eukaryota; kingdom Metazoa; phylum Chordata; class Chondrichthyes; order Orectolobiformes; family Hemiscylliidae; genus Chiloscyllium; species Chiloscyllium plagiosum. The sequence continues at coordinate 134,922,994 of NC_057712.1, forward strand.
AAATTGATTCCTGGAATGGCAGGATTGACATATGAGGATTGAGTCACTTAGGAGTGTGGATGTAGGTTTGCTCACTGAGCTTGAAGGTTCATTTCTAGATGTTTCATCACCCTACTAAGTAACATCTTCAGTGGGCCTCAGGTGAAGCACTGCTGAAAATTCCTGCTTTCTATTTATATGTTTGGGTTTCTTTGAGTTGGTGATGTCATTTCCTGTGGTGAAGTTATTTCCTGTGGTGAAGTCACTTCCTGTTCCTTTTGGTGTTCATGTATACATGTTACATGAACACAAACTAGCCACAAAACAACAGGACCCTCACTCATTAGTATCCTTACATACGGATGAGGAAGGACACCACTTCGACTGGACAACACATCCATCCTAGGACAAGCTAATATTCTGTCTCTGGACTCTCGTTATCTCATTTCTGAAGGCTTCCCATTTCCCAGCCGTCCCTTTACCTGAGAACATCTGCTCCCAATCAACATTTGAAAGTTTTTTTTTAGATTAGATTACTTAGATTAGATTAGATTAGATTACTTACAGTGTGGAAACAGGCCCTTCGGCCCAACAAGTCCACACCGACCCGCCGAAGCGCAACCCACCCAGACCCATTCCCCTACATTTACCCCTGCCCCTAACACTACAGGTAATTTAGCATGGCCAATTCACCCAACCTGCACATTTTTGGACTGTGGGAGGAAACCGGAGCACCCGGAGGAAACTCACGCAGACACGGGGAGAATGTGCAAACTCCACACACTCAATTGCCTGAGGCAGGAATTGTGCTGTGAGGCAGCAGTGCTAACCACTGTGCCACCGTGCCGCCCCAATACCGTCTTGCCTAATACCGTCAAAATTGGCCTTCTTCCAATTTAGAACTATCCTTTTCCATCACTATTTTAAATCTAATAGAATTATGGTCACTGGCCCCAAAGTGCTCCCCCACTGACACCTCAGTCACCTGCCCTGCCTTATTTCCCAAGAGTAGGTCAAGTTTTGCACCTTATCTAGGAAGTGCATACTGAATCAGTAAACCTTTTTATACACACTTAAATTCCTCTCCATCTAAACCTTAACACTATGGCAGTCCGAGTCTATGTTTGGAAAGTTAAAATGGCCTACCATAACCACCCTATTATTCTTATAGTTAACTAATATCGCCTTCCTAATTTGTTTCTCTATTTCCCACTGACTACTGGGGGGTCAATAATACAATCCCAATAAGGTGATTGGGATTTCTTATTTTTCAGTTCCACCCAAATAACCTCCCTGGATGTATTCCCAGGAATATCCTCCCTACGTACAGCCATAATGCTATCCCTAATCAAAAACACCACTCCCCGTCTCCCTCCTCTCTTGCCCCCACCACCCCCCCTCCCCTTTCTATCCTTTCTACAGCATTTGTATCCTGGAACATTAAGCTGCCAGTCCTGTCCATCCCTGAGCCATGTTTCTGTAATTGCTATGATATCCCAGTACTATGTTCCTAACCATGCCCTGAGTTCATCTGCCTTCCCTGTTAGGCCTCTTGCATTGAAACAAATGCAATTTAATTTATCAGTCCTACCTTGTTCTCTTCTTTGTCGCTGCCTGTCCTGACTGTTTGACTTGCTCCTTTTCGCAACTGTACCAGTCTCAGATTGATCTCTTTCCTCACTGTCTCCCTGGGTCCCACCACCCACCTTACTCGTATAAATCCTCCCAAGCAGCTCTAGCAACATCCTGCGAGTAGGTTTTACTTGTAAAAGTACCTTTGATAGAGAGTGTTTTCTCATTTCTTTGAGAGCAAGATGCTAGGTGGGCAACTAGCTCTCTGGCTGTAGAACATTTGCTCTGTTATTCAATGGAAGTTGTTCTACCTCTAATTTTCAAAATACTGGATTTATAAACACCTCGTAACACATTCAGTTCTTACAATTTCATAGGTTTCCAAGTGTCAAAACAATAAAATTCAATTCCATTGGCTTCTGGTATCCTGGGCATAATTTAAACTAATTGGTTAAATTCAAATTGTTGTCAAAACAACAATCAAAACTCAGGTATCCATTTAACAGCCAATTGTTACATTTGGAACAGCCTGAACCTTAGCTGGCAGCTATGTCTGAACTTTAAATTCAGAAAAACACTTCCTGTCTTAAAGTGACCAGACATGTTTTCGACTTTGTAACAATAGTATTAGGTGCAAAATAAATGAATTAATGGATCAAATAGAGGTTAATGACTAGAGGTATGAACAAGAACAAGAGGGCATGATTTTTAAGTAATCTGCAAAAGAAACAAAGGTGAAATGAGGAAAAGTGAGTACTTCAGGTATGGAATCCACTGCCAGGAAATATGGTGGAGGCAGGTTCAATCGAGGCATTAGAGGGAACATTGATGATTAATTGGATAAAAATAATGTGCAAGGGTATGGGGAAAATGTAGAAAATTGCTACTAAATAATGATGCTTGCTTAGTGAACTAGGACAGATATGATGCACCGACTGGTCTCCAACTGTAAGATGTCTGTAGTTCTGTGATTGATTATGGAGTCATGGTTATCAGGGAATCAAAGCTGGGAACTAAAGAAGCAGAAAGCGAAGGTGATGAGGTGGGTTTGTTCATTCAAAACGGCATTAGTTTGTTAACAAGAAATAATCTTGGATCAGATGATGTAGAATCCATAAGGGTGAAAATTAAAAAAAGCAACAAGGGGCAGAAGACTCTGGTAGAAGTAGTATGTAGGCTCCGTATTGGTGTTCTGTAGGTCAGAGAATGAATCAGGAGATAATGAAGGCAATTAAAGAAAAGGCAATACAGGAAGTCCCCAGGTTGTGAACAGGCTCTGTTTGAAAGTCGATATTTGACACAGGTCTGAATGCGATGCAGGACAATATAAAGGACTTGTTTGTAAGTACAAGAAATGTTTGTATGTTGGATATATAAAGTTACACCCTTGTATAAGATCTCATTTATAAGTTTGAAGCATTTGTAAATCAGATGTTCATGAATTGATAACGAGTGAGATTAATTTTCATGTCAGTTCAGAAACTTAAATCAGCAGAGGTAAAAAACAAGGAAGAATTCAGAGATTATATTCAGGATCAGTTCCTTGAACATTATGTTGTGGATCCAATCAGGGATCAGGCTATTTTGGATCTGGTAATGTGTAATGATGCAGGATTAATAAATGATCTCAGAATAAGTGATCCCCTCGGGAACAGTCACTTTAACATGGTAGAATTTAGCTTTCAGTTTGAGAGTGAGCAAAGTGGTTTGGAAACAACTGTGCTGAACTTCAGTAAATCCTGAAAAAGCCCCTTTTATTCTAACTGTCTGTTTTCTGTTAGTTCGCTAATTCTCTACCCTTACTACTCCCAAACACAATAGTGCTCTTATCTTATCAAGTAACATTATGTGAGGTCTCTTATCAAAAGCGTTTTGGAAATCCAAATATACTCCAACTGCTGATTCCTCTTTAACCAGCCTACTTGTTACCTCTTCAAAGAATTCTAATCAATTTGTCAAGCATGGTTTCCTCTCAAGATGCCATGCTGACTCTGCATGTTTTTAAAAGCTCTGTTATGACATCCTTTATAACAGACTCTAACATTTTTCCATTGACAAATGTCAAGCTAACTGGCCCATAGTTACAGGTTTTGTTTCCCTCCCTTTTTGAAGAAGGATGTTGACAGTTTCCAATCTTCTTGGACTTTTCCAGAATTTAAAGATTCCTGGAAGATTATCATCAGTGCATCCACTATCCCTGCAGCTACTTCCTTTAATACCCTATGATGCAACCTGTCAAATCCAGAAGCAGTTATCAGCCTCTAGCCTCGTTAGTTTCCCTGGTACGGCTTGGTGACATAATACATGCCTCACAACACCATGGACTTGGCTTTGATTCTAGTCTTGGGTGACTATGTAGAGATTGCACTTTCTCTCCCTGTCTGTGTGGGTTTCCTCTGGGTGCTCTGGTTTCCTCCCATAGTTCAAAGCTGTGCAGGTCAGGTGGATTGGCCATATTAAGTTACCCTGTAGTGTCCAGGGATGTGATAATTATGTGGATTTGCCATGGTAAATGTGGAGTAAGGCTGGATCTGGTGGAATGCTCTTTGGAGGGTTGGTAGAAACTTAATGGGCCAAATGCCCTCTTTCTTCACTCTATCGTATCGAATTCTATCGTTTTTTTTCTCTATTTATAGCTTTTTATATATATATATATTATATATATATATATATTCTCCACTCCCAACCCTATTAGGCTCCTTGATTATTTGTATTTTTAGTATCCTCGACCATGTGGTCTGATGCAAAGTATTTGTTTAACATTCTGCCATTGCCTGGTCCCCCAGTATTATTTTCCCTGGGTGTCTTAGGGTCAGCATGGACAAGATGGGCCAAATGTTTGTGTCTGTTCTGTATCATTTCTATAGCTTGTGGTCTGTCATTATTTCTTAACCACCCTTTCTGCTAACTCCTTTCCCATTGTATTCCAGCCAATACTCATCCCTATACAATTAACCTTATTTAAGTTTATCACTGTTCTTTCCAACCCAATTTTCTCACTCTCAGACCGAATGCTTAATTTTAACATGTGATGACAAGCATTGTTACTTAACAGCATAAAGAGCCAGGTCAGCATTCGCTGCATAAATAATCTTTGGGTCAGTTTACTCTGTCCATGAAGTCTGTCCTGATCTAGGAATGATCAAAGGTATTAAATAAATGCTGGCCCCACAGGAAACAACGGATCCAGGACATTGCCTTGGATTTTCAGGTTTCCTCTTACTAAATATTCCCAACATTGCAGAAGAACTACCTCCTCTCAGAGATTTTCTCAAGAATGACGTCTGCTACATGTTGCCAAATGACCCCTAATACATCTCTGATTCTGTTAGGTAGGTTCTGTCAAAATCTTGCGTACCACACTACTACGACTCCAGGAATGTTGCGATTCTTGGTGGCAATATATTGTAAAAATGCCTAGGTTTGTGTTTCTTGCAAGATGATAAACCAGTAGCCCTTGGTTTAAAAAGCCTGTCATTCGTGAGAGCCAATGATTCAAACGTAGTGTATGAGAAATTAGTTCATTGGCACCACATAGCTTCACATAAACTTAATTGGCAAGAAACTCACAGCTGAAACAGATAATAAGCCATTAGAAATGATATTTCACAAACTACTAGTATGTGCACCAGCACGTTTGTAGCATTTACTTGATAAGGTGCATAGATGCGTGAGGTGAGTTTACATGAGATATAAGCCAGGTACAACAATGATGACATCCGACATGCTGAACTGATTATCAAACCATGTTATTCCTCTTGATCTGCACATTGTCGCTCTGGACTACACAATTTAGATGTTCTGAAGGTTGATCTGTAACACTTTGGCCAGAGCCAGTGTGAATAGTTGCCATGAGCAACTGCTAAAAAACAGCTACAAAAAGTTACAAAAGGTCATTATCCACGGATGGCCTGATACATTAAAGAAGTGCTTGAGAAGATTTATTCGTTCAGGCTGAACACAGGTGGATCAATATATCATGAAACATTATTTTCACGGACAATTACCTATTAAAGCAAAAAGCATTGCACAAAGGTATCATTTTCATGTTACACTAGGAATATAGTGATACCGAATACACAGGTCAGTTAGCTCATGAGTTCTGTGTACATAGGAACCTCGATTACCCGGCATTCAATTATCTGAATTTCGGATTATCCAGCAAGATCGCAAGGTCCCGATGCTTGGCTAAACTGTGTTATCCAGCATTTGATTATCCAAACAGTCAATTATCTGACAAAATACTCCCTGCCCGTGTCGTTTGGATAATCGAGGTTTCTCTACTGGCTGAGAATGAAGCAGGTTATTCAATGACATGCCAAACGTGTAAGCCCAGCAGCAGAGGGAGCTTCTATACTCGCATGTATTCCATCCAGCTCTTGATAAAAATTGCAACAGACTATTCACATTGTACATGGACAATTACATCCTTGTGATGGATTACTTCTCTTAATGTCCAGTTCGTTGTTGACTTAACAAAACAATGATGACAACTGCTGTTAATATGATGTGGAGGAGCCGGTGTTGGACTGGGCTGGACAAACTTAGAAATCACACAACACCAGGTTATAGTCCAACAGGTTCATTTGGAAGCACTAGCTTTTGGAGTCTTGCTCCTTCCCAGCTGCAATTCCCAGTTTTCATTTCCCTGTTTTAAACAGTGGGATTGTCTTTGCCACCATCCAATTTACAAGGGATGTTCTGGAGTCTACAGCATTTTGGAAAATGGCAAGCAAAACATCCACTATTTTTATGGTGGCTTCCTTTAGTACGCTGGGATATAGATTGTTAGACTCGGGATTTATCTGCTTTCATTCCTATTAATTTTTCTAGCTTCAGTTTTTTTTTACTGATATTAATTTCCTATAATTTCTCCTTCCCAAAAGACCTTTGCTTCCCTTGCATATCTGGGAAGTTTTTTATTTCTTAAAAATAGTTGCTTTGAAAACTAGAACCAGGGCTCAGACCTGAAGTAGAGAAACTTTCTGAAAAGGTAGAGTTTTAAATTGTGTTACGCAATTGGCAGTTGATGCTAGATCGACTATTAATTTTCAACCTGAGATTAAGAGAGATCTGCAACTTAGAGTGTTAAAGCGGGTACATAGAGTTAAGTCAGAGATCAGTCGCGGTATCATTGAATGATGAAATAGGCTTGAAGGGCTAATTGGCCTTTTTCTGTTCCCATTTTCTCACTTTCCCGTGAACGGGTAATCAGGCAGGCTTTATAATTGATGATTAATCAACAGCCTCGGGTTTTCCATAAAACATAGGAGCAGAAGTGGACCAATCAGACCATCCTCAACTCCATTTTCCTGTCTTATCCCTTAAAATTCACTTACTGATTAAAAATATGACTGTCTCAACTTTAAATATACTTAACAATTTGGGGTGGCGCAGTGGCTCAATGGTTAGCACTGCTGCCTTACAGTGCCAGGGGCCTGGGTTCAATTCCTGCCTCGGGCAACTGTCTGCGTGGAGTTTGCACATTCTCCCCGTGTCTGCGTGGGTTTCCTCCGGGGGCTCCAGTTTCCTCCCACAGTCCAAACATGTGCAGATTAGGTGAATTGGCCATGCTAAATTACCCATAGTGTTAGGTGCATTAGTCAGGGGTGAATGTAGGGGAATGGGTCTGGGTGGGTTGCTCTTCAGAGGGTCGGTGTGGACTTGTTGGGCTGAAGGGCCTGTTTCCACACTGTAGTGAATTTAATCTAATTGCTCTGTTATTTCCTTCTTTCTCATTATAAAATCTCTGATTTCAAACTGACTTACTATTTTTTTAAATACTGTTTGGAAACTCTTACAGATTACATTTCATGATTTTTTATAAGATTATCCTCATTCTGCTTTTCCTCTCTTTTCTCTAATACAAAGGAACTTGGACAAACTTGCACATGGAACACAGAAAACTAGCACACAGGCACAGCAAGTAATCAGGAAGGCTAATGGAATGTTGGGCCTTGTTTCAAGAGGGTTGGAGTATGACAGTAGGGAAGTCTTACTGCAACTGTATAGGGTGCTGGGGAGACCACTTATCGAGCACTGTTGGCAGTTTTGGTTTCCTCATTTAAGGAAAGATATCATTTCATTGGAGGCAGTTCAGAGAAGGTTCATTTGACTGGTCCCATATGGAGGATTTATCTTATGAACAAAAGTTAAACAGGTTGAGACTCTACTCACTGGAATTTCAAAAAAAAATGAGAGGTGATCTCATTGAAACATATAGAATTCTTAAAAGGCTTAACAGGACAAATGCTCAGAAGATATTTTGCCCATGGGAGAGTCTAGAACCAGAGAGCACAGTCTCAGAATAAAGGGTTGAAATCAGCTAGGAGAAAGTGAGGACCGCAGATGATGGAGATCAGAGTCGAGAGTGTGGTGCTGGAAAAGCACAGCAGGTCAGGCAGCATCTGAGGAGCAGGAGAATTGAGGGCTTATGCCCGAAGGCTTTGCACCTGCTGTGCTTTTCCAGTACCATGCGTTTGACTCAGAATAAAGGGTGCCAATTTAAGACTGAGATGAGGAGGAATTTCTTCTCTCTGAGTTTGGTGAGTCTTTGGAACTCATTGCCACAGAGAAATTATACGGACAGAGTCCTTGTATATACTTAAGGCTGAGATAAATATATTCTTGAAGAGTGAGTGAATCAAGGGTTATGGGGAAAGGGCAAGAAAGTAGCCATGAGGATTGTCGGATCAGCCATGATCCTATCCCATCGTATCCTGAATAATGTCACAGGCTTTCCACACAATGCAGGAGGAGCACTCCACCAGGAAGAGCTGCCTTCTCACAACTTACCTTTGTATTACCCTCATTTTGTTTACTTCATTTAATTTAAAGAGTATTGAATATATACCAGGAACCTTACCCTAGCTCTTGGCACAAGGTCCTAACCTGTTCTGAGGAAGGGTCACGTGATACAAAAAATTAACTCTGATTTCTCTCTACAGTTGCTGCCAGACCTGCTGAGCTTTTCCAGAAATTTCTGTTGTTGTTTCTGATTTACAGCACCTGCAGTCCTTTTGGTTTTTATTCAGATCTTAACTTTACCTGTGTCATGTTGTCACTTTGACCCACTGACACTGAAGGAATGGCAATATATTTCCAAGTCGGGATGGTGAATGGCTTGGAAGGGAGATTACAGTCCATGGTGTCCTCATGCACCGGCTGCTCTTGTCCTTCTAGATTGTCATGTTCATGGCTTTGGAAAGTGCTGTCTAAGGAGCCTTGTTGGAATTCTGTAATGCATCTTGTGGATGGTACACATTTGTTGTCACATTGTATCAGTGGTGAAAAGAGTGCATGTTTGTGGAAATGGTGCTAATCAGGCAGCTACTTGGTCTTGAGAAGTGTCAAGCTTCTTGAGTGTTGTTGGAGCTACACTTATCCACACAAATGGGGAGTATTCCATCACCTACTGACTTGTGCCTTGTAGAAAGTGGAGGCTTTGGGGAGTTAGAATGTGAGCTATTCATGACAGTATTCCTGGCCTCTGACCTGTTCTTGTAGCCACTGAGTTATTCCAATTCAGCTTCTGGTCGATAGTAATCTGACATGTAGAGTAGGGGATTCAGACATGGAAATTGCATTGAATCTGAAGAGGCAAGTGTTGTAGAATCATAGAGTCATACAGCATGGAAACAGACCCTTTGGTCCAACCAGTCCATGTCAACTAAATTTCCCAAACTAACTAATCCCACTTGCCTTTGTTTGGCCCATATTCACAGAACATACAACGTAGAACATTACAGCGCAGTACAGGCCCTTCGGCCCTCGATGTTGTGCCGATCTGTCATACCAATCTGAAGCCCATCTAACCTATACTATTCCACGTACGTCCAAATGCTTGTCCAATAACGGCTTAAATGTACTTTGCAGGCAAAGCATTCCATACCCTTACTACTCTGAGTAAAGAATCTACCTCTGACATCTGTACTATATCTATCACCCATCACTTTAAAGCTATGCCCCCTCGTGCTCGCCATCACCATTCTTGGAAAAAGGCTCTCCCTATCCACCCTATCTAACTCTCTGATTATTTTATATGTCTCTATTAAGTCACCTCTCAACCCTCTTCTCTCCAACGAAAACAGCCTCAAGTCCCTCAGCCTTTCCTCATAAGACCTTCCCTCCATACCAGGCAACATCCTAGTAAATCTCCTCTGCATCCTTTCCAAAGATTCCACATCCTTCTTATAATGCAGTGACCAGAGCTGTACACAATACTCCAAGTGCGGCCGCACCAGAGTTTTGTACAGCTGTAGCATAACCTCATGGTTCCAGAACTCGATCCCTCGATTATAAGAAGGCATACAGTGTTTTAGCTTTTAACAACCCTGTCAACCTGGGTGGCAACTTTCAAAGATCTGTGTACCTGGACACTGACATCTCTCTGCTCATCTACACTACCAAGAATCTTACCATTAGCCCAGTACTTTGCATTCCGGTTACTCCGACCAAAGTGAATCACCTCACACTTGTCCGCATTAAACTCCATTTGCCACCTCTCAGCCCAGCTCTGCAGCTTATCAATGTCTCTCTGTAACCTACAACATCCTTCGTCACTATCCACAACTCTACCGACTTTAGTGTCGTCTGCAAATTTACTAACCCACCCTTCTACGCCCTCATCCAGGTCATTTATAAAAATGACGAACATCAGTTGACCCAACACCGACCGACCCTTGCGGTACACCACTGGTAATTGGACTCCAGGATAAACATTTCCCATCAACCACCACCCTCTGTCTTCTTTCAGCAATCCAATTACTGATCCAAACTGCTATATCTCCCACAATCCCATTCCTCCGCATTTTGTACAATAGCCTACTGTGTGGAACCTTATCAAACGCCTTGCTGAAATCCAAATATACCACATCAACTGGTTTACTCTCATCTACCTGTTTGCTCACCTTCTCAAAGAACTTAATAAAGGTTTGTGAGGCACGACCTACCCTTCACAAAACCGTGCTGACTATCCCTAATCAAATTATTCTTTTCTAGATGATTATAAATCCTATCTCTTATAACCTTTTCCAACACTTTACCAACAACT
>NC_057712.1:134935437-134970203 GCF_004010195.1 Chiloscyllium plagiosum
CCCCAGGATAATGGTACCCCTCTGGTTCAGATGAAGACCATCCTGCTTATAGAGGTCCCACCTATCCCAGAAAGACCCCCAATTATCCAAGAATCCAAAACCCTCCCTCCTGCACCATCCCTGTAGCCACGTGTTCAACTCCTCTCTCTCCCTATTCCTTGCCTCACTAGCACGTGGCACGGGCAACAAACCACCTCTTAACCTTTCCTATTCATGTACCTATCCTAATGCCTTTGTAATGTTGTATTGTACCTGCATCTACCATTTCCACTGGCAGTTCATTCCACAAATGAACAACCCTCTGTGAGAAAAAGTTGTCTCCCAGATCCCTTTTAAATCTATCTCCTCTCACCTTAAAAATATGTCCTCTAGTTTTTGAACTCCCCCATCTTTATCAATGCCCCGGTCACCCCTCAACCTCCTACCCTCCAGTGACAAAAGTCCCAGCCTATTCAGCCTATTTTTATAACTCAAAACGTCCAGTCCTGGCAATATCCTTGTAAATCTTTTTTGTACCCTCTCCCAATTTAATAATATCAGTCCTATAGCAGGGTGACCAAAAATATGCACAGCACTTCAAAAGTGGCCTCATCAAGGTCCTATATGACCTCAACACGATATCCTAACTCCCATACTCAATGGTCTGAGTAATGAAGGCCAGTGTGCTAACTGCCTTCTGAACTACCTTGTCCACCTGTGATGCAACTTTTGAAGAACTATGTACTTGAACCACAAGGTCCCTCTGTTTAACAACACTACCCAGGGCCCTACAGTTAACTGTTATAAGTTCCGCCCTTGTTCATCTTACCAAAATGCAATACCTCACATTGAACCAAATTAAACTCCATCTGCTACTCCTGATTTATTTTCTTCCCTGTATTGTGACTACTCCTAGGCAGCTTGTACACAACTCCCATCATGGCCTTTTTTTTGCTGACTCTGCCCTACTTTACCATGCCCTTCCAAGTACTCCGCAATCTCATCCTTAATAATGGACTCTAAATTCTCACTGATGACAGAGGTCAGGCTAACCGGCCTATCATTTCCTGTCTTCTGCCTCCCTTGCTTCTTAAACAGGGTGTTACATTAGTCATTTTCCAATCCTCTGGGACCCTCCCTGACTCCAATGCTTCTTGAGAGATCATCACCAATGCCTCTGCAATCTCCTGAGCTATCTCAAGTGTTGTTCATCTGGTCCAGGTGATTTATTTGCTCTCAAACTTTTCAGCTTCCCCAGTACCTTCTCCTTAGTGATGCCACTGCACTCACCTCTGCCCCCGACTTTCTTGAAGTCTGGTATATTGCTGGTGTCTTCCACTGTGAAAATTAATGCAAAGTACCTATTCAGTTCCTTTGCCATTTCTTTACTGTTAATACTTCTCCAGTGTCATTTTCAAGCAGTTCAATGTCCATGTTTACCTCTCTCTTACCTTTTATTTAAAAAAAATTATTGAAATATTTTCTATTTCTAGCTAGCTTACTCTCATATTTCATTGTCCCTCCCTTATTGCTTTTTGGTTATCCTCTGCTGGTTTTTAAAGGCTTCCCACATTGTATGCTTTTTCCTTTTGCTTTTATGCTGTCCCTGACTTCCCTCATCAGTCATGGTTGCCTCATCTTCCCCTTAATACATATTTCTTTCTCCTTGCGATGAATTTATGTCATGCCTCCCAAATTACCTCCTGAAACTCCTGCCACACTTGCTGCTCCACTCTCATCCCTGCCAGTGTTCCCTTCTAATTCTGGCCAGTTCCTCCCTCATGTCTTTGAGGTTTCTTTTACTCAATTCTATCAATTCTATTCCATTACATCTGATTAAATCTTCTCCCTCTCGAACTGCAGGATGAATTTTATCATGTTATGGTCACAGCTCCCAAGGGGTTCCTTCACCTCAGCTCTGTCATCAAGTCTGCTTCATTACACATCACTAAATCCAGAAGTGGCTGTTGTCTAGTGGGCCCATAAGCTGCTCCAAAAAAATGTTGTCTTGTAGACATTCCACAAATTGTTTTTCTTAAGATTTGCTACTGATCTGAATTTTCCATTCCACTTTGCATATTGAAGTCCCCCATGATTATTAGAGTTTTAGAGTCATAGAGCACAGAAACAGACCTTTCAGTCCAACCAGTCCATGCTGACCATGTTCCCAAACTAAATTAGTCCCACCTGCCTGTACAACCTCAACATGATGTCCCAAATCCTATACTCAAAGGTCTGAGCAATGAAGGCAAATATGCTAAATTACTTCTTAACCACCCTATCTACCTGTGATATAAATCGCTAAGAATGTATTGACTAGAACCCTAGATGTCTCTGTTCTACAGTACCACCCAGGACCCTACCATTGATTGTATAAGTCATGTCCTTGTTCATCTTACCAAAATGAAATACCTCATATTTATCCAAATTAAACTCCATCTGCCATTTCTTAGCCCATTAGCCCAGTTGATCAAGATCCCTTTGTAATCTTAGATAACCTTCTTCTCTGTTGACTATATCACCAATTTTGATGTCATCTGCAAAGTTACAAACCATACTCCTAAATTCTGATGCAAATCATTTACATAAGTAACAAACAACACTAGACCCAATGATCCCTGCGGAACACTATTGGTCACAGGCCTCCGGTCCAAAAACCAACCCTCCACCACCAACCTCTGTCTCCCACCATCAAACCAATTTTGTATCCAATGGCAAACTCTGCCTGAATCCCATGTGATCTAATTTTACTAACCAGTCTACCATGTGGAACCTTGTCGAAAAATTTACTTAAATCCATGTAGATTATGTCTACTACTCTGCCTCATCAAACATTTTTGCTATGCCCTCAAAAAATTCAATCAAGTTTCTGAGACATGATTTGCCATGCACAAAGACAAGTTGACTATCCCTAATCATTCCTCACCTCTCCAAAAACATGCAAATCTTATCTTTCAGAATCCCCTCCAACAATTTACCCACCACTGATGTCAGACTCATCGGTTCATCGTCCCCAGCTTACTCCTTACAGCCTTTCTTCAATAAAGACACAACTCCAGTCCTCCGGAACTTCACCTGTGGCAGTAGATGATAGAAATATCTCTGCTAGAGGTTCCACAATTTCTCCCCTAACTTCCCACAACATCCTGGGATACACTTAATCAGGTGCCAAAGATTTAACCACTTTTACATTTTTTAAGACCTCCAGCACTTCCTCTTCTGTAATGTGAAATATTTTCAAGACATCGATATTTATTTTCCCAAGTTCTCTAGCCTACATGTCTTTGTCTACAGTAAAAACTGATGCGAAATGTTCATTTGGTATCTCTCTCATCTCCTGTCATTCCACACATAGACAACTTCGTTGATTTTTAAGGGGCTCTATTTTCATCCTAGTTGCCCTTTTACTGTTGCTACTTGTCAGCTCAAACATAGATATTAACCAGAAATCTTGTTGCATTTGAACTTGGACAATGTCAGCATCTGACAGGTCATGAATGGTGCTAAACATTGGTGATCATCCCCACTTCAGGCCTCTTGATAGACTGATGATTAGCACTGTCACCTCACAGCACCAGGGGCCTGGGTTTGATCCCATTCTTGGGTGACTGTCAGGTTTTTCCCGTGTCTACATGGAGTTTGCACATTCTCCCTGTGTCCTGTGTGGGTTTCCTCCGGGTGCTCCGGTTTCCTCCCATAATCCAAAGATATGCAGGTTAGAGTGTTTTGGCAATGCTAAATTGCCTTGTAGCATTCAGGGATGTGCAGGCTAAGTGAATTAGCCATTGGAAATACGAGGTTATGGGAATATAGTGGGGTGAACGCTCTTCAAAGTGTCAGTATAGGTGCAATGGGCCAAATATCCTCTTCTGCGCTGTAGGTATTTTATGAAGATCATCAGTGAATTAATTGAAGCTGGTTAGGCTGTGTAACTCTTGCAGAGATGTACTGGAACAGAGACTTCAAACCATAATCATCTTCCTTCATGCCAGGTATGTCACCAAACAGCAGAGAGTTTTCCCTGATTCCCACTGCCTTCAGTTTTGTTATGGTTCCTTGATGTCACACTCAGTCACATGCAGTCTTGATATCAATGGAACCCCAGCCCTCTTCTGCAGTTCAGCTCTTTTGTCCATGTTTAAATCAAGGTTTTAATTTCCATGTAAATAATATGGTGCTTTTCTATTCTTCCAGCCAAATGGATAAGTTCACATGATCCAACATTATACTCCAACTGCCAAAGTTTTGCAATTCACTTATCTATATCTATCACTTTGCCAGCAGTTTGCATCCTCCTAATGCTTGTTTTCCTACTTATATTTATATCATTAGCACATTTGACTTCAATATGGGCTATCCCTATAGATCACAAAAAGTTGAGGCACTGCCCCTTGTGGTGCTTCACCAGTTAGTTTGGCAACCTGAAAACAACCCCTTTATCCTGACTCTTAATTTCCATGTAGTTAGCCAATCCTCTACCCATGTTAATATAATACCCTTGTTACACCTCACTGGGGTAGGACGCTAGAAGTTAAGCCTTGCTATTCCCGAGGTCATCACAAAAGTTGTTTTATATAAGAATGAAAAGTTCCCCAATTTGCCTGCCTTTTTCCTCAGTAGACTCTCTTCCTTTGTCCTACCAATGTCATTGGTATCCACATGGACCACAAGAACTGGATCCTCCCCTTCCCATGCCTAGTCCCTCTGCATGTCCTTAACATTTGTAATGGGAGAAAGTGAGCACTGGAGGTTAGAGTCGAACAGTATGGTGCTGAATACATACAGCCAGTCAGACAGCACCCGAGGAGCAGGAGAATCAACGTTTCGAGCATAAGACCTTCATCAGGAATTGAGGGGTTGGCCTAAAGGGGCTGAGAGTTAAATGGGAGGGTTGTGAGGCCAGGGAACGGTAGCTGGGAATATGATCGGTAGATGAAGTTGGGTGTGAAGATGATAGGTCGGAGAGGAAGGTGGAGCAAATAGGTGGGAAAGAAGATGGACAGGTAGGACAGGTCAAGAGGGTGGTGCTGAATTGGAAGGTTGGAACTGGGATAAGGTGGGTGGAGGGGAAATGAGGAACCTGGTGAAATCCACATTAATCCCATGTGGTTGGAGGGTCCCACATAAGGCGTTCTTCTTCCAGGTGTCAGGTGGTAAGGGTTTGGTGGTGGAGGAGGCCCAGGACCTGCATATCGTTGGTGGAGTGGGAGGGGGAGTTAAAGTGTTTGGCCACAGGGCAGTGGGGTTGCTTCCTGCATGTGTCCCGGAGATGTTTTCTGAAGCATTCCGCAAGTTGGCATCCTGGACCAACAGCAGCACTGAGGAAGTGGCCAGTATTAAGGGAGTAATACACTCACAAGGGACTTGTGAGATCTTCCTGTGTGCAAGTCAGTCAGTTTATTCACACTTCATAATTAATTCATTTATGTGGATGAGGCAGTTTGTTGTACTAGTTTTAAAGAATTTCTGTTCATCATTCCTTTGCTGAAAGCCTGATTTCTCACTGGGAGACAGTTTAATTTGACCAGCACTTTTCTCAAATGGATCTTTCACATGGAATCCCAGCTCACAGAGGGTTATAGAGTCATTGAACTGTCTAACATGGACACAGACCCTTCGGTCCAACTCACCCATGCTGACTAGATATCCTAAAATAATCTAGTCCCATTTACCAGCACTTGGTCCATATCCCTCTCAGGCAAAAGTGAGTACCGCAGATGCTGGAGATCAGAGTTGAGAGTGTGGTGCTGGAAAAGCACAGCAGGTCAGGCAGCAGTGCTCTTCCAGCACCACTAATCCAGAATCTGGTTTCCAGCATCTGCAGTCATTGTTTTTACCTCGTTGATTTTTTCCCTCTTAACCCTTCCTATTCATAGGCCCATCCAGATGCCTTTTAAATGGACAGTTCACAGCACAGAAGTGGAAGGCACTTGCCTAATGTCCTGCACCAATCAGAGCTCTAATCCAACTCCCAGAATTTTACTTTACATTTAGTTTGCTTTCTAATTTCTATCTTGAACAGCATCTTTTGCTGGATTGTTCTGAATGGGAATGGCCTCCTTCTGTTCCTATTTGATTTTAATTGTTCAGGAGATATGGATATTGCTGGCTAGACCAATATTTATTACCCATCCCTAATTGCTCAGAGGTCAGTTAAGTTTCAACCACCTTCCTGTGAGTCTGGAGTCATGCTTAGGCCCAGACTAGGTGAGGATGGCAACTTGCTTTCCCTTCAGGATGTTAGTTAACCAAAGGGTTTCTGACAATTTTTGTACCAATTAACAGTGGTCATCATTAGTTTCTTAATTCCAGATTTTTAATATCTCAAATTCCACCATCTGTAGTGGCAAAATTCAAATCCTGGTCCCCAGAACATTCCTGGGTCTCTGGATTAATAATCGTCAATAATACCATCACCTCACCAATGTGCTAGAATGTAGTAGAAAGCATGGTTGTAATATGTGTATGTGTGCACATCACCGTTTTTAACCTTCCAGTGAGTTCTCATGTGAGCCAGAGGGTGTACTTTTGTCCATGTTTTAATCAAGATTGTAACGTATTGAAGCATCAGTAGAGTGATTGAAGTTGTCCACATAAGATTTTATTTATATGTTTAACTATGTGACATATACAATGTAGACGTACTCTTGCTTCTCTGTGTTCCTCAGAACTGATTGGCATGTAATTAAAGAGGGAGAATGTGTGTGTCTCTAAATACCATACTGAGGGGGGATTTATATATTTAGGATGAGAGAACCGTAGATAATTTGTGTTTTAAATCTGACAGAGAATATCAATAACAGAAGGGGGTCTTTTGGCTCAGTGTTCAAGTTGGCAAGGCAAAAGTGAGGACTGCAGATGCTGGAAACCAGAGTTTAGATCAGAGTGGTGCTGGAAAAGCACAGCAGGTCAGGCAGCATCTGAGGAGCAAGAAAATCGACGTTTCAGGCAAAAGCCCTTCATCAGGAATGGATGCAGGGAGCCTCCACCCTGGAACGATATGAAACGTCGATTTTTCTGCTCCTTGGATGCTGCCTGACCTGCTGTGCTTTTCCAGCACCACCCTGATCTAAACTCAGTGTTCATGTCCCCTACCAGAAGTTTTGGGTTCAAGTCTCAGCTGCTACAGAGATGTGTCAAAGCATGTATGAGCCAGTAACAGTTCAACCCTGTGGCATGGTTTCCAATATTCCTACTTCAACAGCCGAGCTGGTTACTTCTAGATGAAACACAGACAACAGGAGTCAAGTTATCATGTAAATGGTAGTATGATGGGTATGTTAGTCAGCTAATAATCTAGAGGAGGAGAGTTCAAGACCAACCAGAGCAGCTTGTGAATTTGCTTTCAATTTTTAAAATCTGGAAGTAATAGAAAACTGGCATCAGCTCAGGTGAAGCTATCCATGAAAAAAATACTTGTGTGAATGTGAAGTTGTGGATTTAATGAAGGAGTAGATAGTTTGTATGTGTTTATTTTCTTGAATCTGTGTTTTGTGCTAATATCTCCTCCAACTCTCTGCCTTCTGTTAGACAGCCAATCCTCAATCCATCCCAGCAGCTCACCTCGAACACCATGGGCCCTCACCATTCGCTTTTCTAACAAGGTCTTACTTAAAACACCCTTATTTTTTTTTCTGTTAATGGGATTATCCAAATGCAATGTGTATGTACTTATCTATATAATAAATAAATATATGTGGATACACTTGTCTGAGTGTTTATTATCATACATATCTGTGTGTATGTACATCAATCTGAAAGTGTGCTTTTGTGATTTGAAGTGTGTGATTTGTAGATAGTTTAACATCATTTATGTTTGGGTTGGGGTTCTGAATTTGAACTAGTGGCATATGGGTTTTCTACGTCTGATCAATGATGAATGTACAAGTATTTCTGTAACCATGGTCATTTCTTTTAAAACACAGTATGAGAGAAATATACTTCCTAGAGACTAATACTTTTTATTTACATTAGAAGAACTTGAGTGAAGACAGGAAACAGTTGTACATTAAGCTCTGGTTTTGAAAGTCAGAGATTGTTTTTTTTGTTCACTTTTTGAATAGTGGAACCACCTAGCTTGGGAAAGAAAAGATTTTGTTTTCAGTTTTAGCAAAGACAGTTCTGCAAGTTTCTTGGCTGAAGTTGGATTTGTAAAGCAGCTGCTCCTGAGAAGCTGTTGACAAGTTTCCGCACAGTAGACTAATTAATAAAGTTAGATCACATGGGATTCAGGGTGAACTTTCCAATTGGATACAAAACTGGCTTAAGGGCAGGAGACAGAGAGTGTGGTGGCGTGTTACTAGCAGTTTTCCACAGGGATCAGTGCTGGATCCACTTTAGTTGGTCATTTATATCAATGAATTAGATGAGAATATAAAAGTCATGGTTAGTAAGTTTGCAGATGGCATCAAAGATTGGAGGTATAGAGGACAGTGAAGAAGATTACAAAAGGAATCTCGATCAATTGGACGAATGGGCTGAGGAGTGGCAAATGGAGTTTAATTTGGATAAATGCGAGGTATTGCATTTTAGTAAAACAAAGATAGGACTTATACAATTAAAAGTAGGACCTTGTGTCGTGTTGTAGAACAGAGAGACTGAGGAATTCAGGCGCTTTTTAAAGTTTGTGTCAGATGTAGACAGGGTGGTTAAGATGGCACTTAGCATGCTTGTTTTTATTGCTCAGACCTTTGAGTATAGGAGTTGGGGCATTGTAAAGGACATTGGTGAGGCTTCTTCTGGAGTATTGTGTCCAGTTCTCGTCGCCCTGTTACAGGAAGGATATTATTAAGCTGGAGAAGGTACAGGAAATAGTTACCAGGATGTTATCTGGAATGGAGGGTTTCAGTTATTAGGGGAGGCTGGATAGTTTTTTCACTAGAGCATAGGAGGTTGAGGGATGACCTTATAGAGGTTTATAAAATCATGAGGAATATAGATAATATGAATGGCAGGTGTCTTTTCCTTAGGGTGGGGGATTTCAAGATAAGGGGCATATTTTTAAGGTGAGCGAAGAAAAATTTTACAATGACATGAAAGGCAATTTTTTTCAACAGAGAATGGTTCATGTATGGAATGAACTTCCAGAGGAAGTGATGGATGCGGTATAGTTTTAATGTTAAAAAACATTTGGATAAATAAGAAATATTTGGAGGGATAGGGGCCAAACGCAGGTAGGTGGAACTAGTTTAGTTTGAGATTATGGTCAGCATGGTCAAGTTGGACCGATTTTCTGTTTACACGCTGTATGACTCGATGATTCTAAAAAGAGAAAACACTTTAGAATAATTCAAAGCAGGTTACTTCTGTATAAGGAGTTTAGCAAAGGAGTTTAGACCTGTTTAACTGTTAACGTTGATCTCTCTCTCTGCACCTTCTCAGTAGCTGTAATACTGCATCCTGCACTCTGTTCTGTTACCCTGATGCATTTGTATAGTATGATCTGTCTGTAAAGCCTGTAAAACACACCTTTCACTGTACCTCGGTACATGTGACAGTTATAAATCAAATCAAATCAAGCCAAATGTTTTGGACCAGAAGGGTTATTTGAACTGTTAAGGTTTAAAGTTAGTTGTAAACCTTAACAGATCATGCCTGTAAGCTTCCCTCCAACCAACTTACTGTTTAACTTGGAAATATTTGCTGTTCCTTCACTGATGCTGGATCAAAATTCTGGAATTGTTTTCTATCAGCACTGTTAGTGTCCTTCCACCTCAAGGACTGCAGTCGTTAAGCAAGGCATCACCTTCTCCAGGGCAAAATGCTGTCCTAATTGGTGATGCTATGGGGTGCACATACCCCATATTTGAACATTTAAAAATCAGTAATGTGAATATATTCCCCTTGAGGATAAAGAGTTTAATAGCTGTTTCTGTTGATTGTGTTACAGATAATTGCATTTGATGAATTACGTAAAGATCTTAGGAGCCCCATTGATCAATGCAACCCTCTCCATGCAGTAAGTACATCGAAGACTCCTTACACCACAAGAGGATGGTAAAGTGTTCTATATCATATTCATTGCCTGAGGAATGGGGCGATGGTACCAAGTGTTAGCTCTGAATAGGTTGCCATCTGTAATCTCTACTCTATCCAACTCTCTGTCTCTCTATTCCTTGTTATTCAGTCCCTGGTTTCACTCTTTCCTCACATAGTGTCCTTCATCTCTGTTCCTCAGTCACTTATAAAACACCATTTGTGTTTGTCCCTCAGACACTCACTCAGTGTCCTTCATCCCTAATCCTCAGACCCTGGTGTCCCTCAGACACTCACTCAGTGTCCTTCGTTCCTGTTTCTCAGTCCCTCATTCAAATGTCCTTCTTCCCTGGTGTCCTTCATTTCCTCACTCAGGGTCTTTTGTACATGTCCCTGAGTCAGTCAATCAGTGTCCCTCAGTCTTTCTCCATTAGTCCTTGTCTCTAAATCCCTATTCCTCAGTCCCAGTCCCTCAATCCCTGTCAGCCAGTCTCTGCTCTATAGTCCATTTCCTTGTCAGGTGTTCCACTTTTTCTGTACCTGAGACTGAATCCCTGAACCTTACATGCAGTCCCTGTCCCTCTGTCTCCAGTTTTGCTTCGTCTCTGTTCCTCAATCCCTGTCCGTCAGAACCTGTGTCTCAGCCCCAGTCCTTGATGTCTCATAATCTCTGCTCCTCCACCATAATTCCCTGGTGTTGCTTTATTCTTATTGGTCATTCTTTTGTCCTTAATTCCTTTCCCTCAGGTCCTGTGCCTTAGCCCAAGAAACTCCCTGTTTCCACAGTCTCCAACATCCTTTCAGATCCTAGTTTCCCTCAGCCAGTTCCTTTAGTGCTTTATTCTTATTGGTCATTCTTTTGTCCTTAATTCCTTTCCCTCAGGTCCTGTGCCTTAGCCCAAGAAACTCCCTGTTTCCACAGTCTACAGCATCCTTTCAGATCCTAGTTTCCCTCAGCCAGTTCCTTTAGCTCCTGGAGTCTCTTGGCCTCTACCTCTCTATCGCAGGTCTCAATCCTCTCAGTCCTTGTCTCTCAGCCCATATTGTCTCAGTCTTTATAGTCCTTTCAGTTCCTAATGATCTTCAGTTCCTGGAGATCCCCTAGAACCCTGCTCTCTCAGTCTCTTAGTGTTGCTCAGTTTCAGATATCCTCTCAGTTTCTGGGGTCCCTCAGTCACTGACCTTTCAGTCCTTAGTCTGTCCTTAATATTGACTACCTTGTTTGTCAGTGATTTTGCCTCAATTTTATTCTTTATTCCTTACCTAGCGAGAGAGGCTGAGGAACATTGAACGGATCTGCTACTTGCTGCGGAGGGTAAGTAAATCAGTGAAAGAATGTGATATTTATGGGTTCCCTGCTCAATGTAGGTCAGTAAAAGATCTTTGATTTGTGACCGAACAATGTGACCTGATGGGAGAAAATGAGGACTGCAGATGTTGTGGATCAGAATCGATAAGTGTGGTGGTGGAAAAGCACAGCAGGTCAGGCAGCATCCAAGGAGCAGGAGAGTCACGTTTTGGGCATAAGCCCTTCATCAGGAGTGAAACATCAAACCTCCTACTCCTCGGATGCTGCCTGACCTACTGTGCTTTTTCAGCGCCACACTTATTGACTCGATTGTGACCTGACGGGCCAACAAAGAATGCAGAAATCATGAGCAATGTGGTAATATTTTTATTCTTACAGAAGTGACTGCACTTCAAAAGGTAAAACATTGGCTGTAAAGTGCTTTATTCATGATCTCAGAGATCATGAATGGCACTATATAAATGCAAATATTTCATTCATTCTTTCCTTTAACAATGCAAAGGGCTTACAGTGCAGGCACAGGTGCATCAAACTGTTTCCACATCAGAGTACCAATGTTATAACAAAAACAGAAAATGTTGCATGTACTCAGCAGATCTAGTAGTCTCCGTGGAGAGAGAAACATAACTAACTCGTCAAACAAAAGAACACATGAAGATGGAGTAGAAACAGACGATTCAGCCCCTGGGCCCTGCTCTGCCATTTAATGCTTATCCCTGATAACCTTTCACTTCTTACCCAGAATCGATCCACCGCTGCCTTAAAAATATTCAGTGACTCTGTTTCCACTGCCTTTTCAGGAAGAGCGTTCCAAAGACTCACAACCTTCTGTCAGTTAAAAACAAAATCATGTTTTAAATGGCAGACCCCTGATTTTTAAATAGCAACCCTTATTTTGGGAATCTCTCATAAAGGGAACCATCCTCTCCACACCTACCCTGTGAGGGACTCAGGAGCATTTCAAAGGAGAAATGCGCAAGAGTGCGGACAGGCAGTGTAGAGAGACCAGCAGTGGAACCGCTTCAACAAAACCAAAGTGCAACATCTCAGGAGAGTTTAGGCCTGTGATTTGCAGGTCCTGCACTATGTGGGAGATCCCAGGCGTCCCTGGATATCCACAGAACAATTCAAGTTCTGAGCTTTGGAGCTTGATCAGCAACTGGGGAAACTCATAATGCCAAGAGGCTTGTGGACGGGATGTTTCAGAACATGGTCACCCATACATTAAGGATATCCAGACAGAGAGGGAATGTGTGATCTCGTGGCTGGAGAAGGGGACCCAGTAGGTAGCGAGGGAATCTCCATAACCTGCATCATACCTGCCATTTTTTGCCCTTAGAAAACAGTCAAAGAGTGATGGTTGCTCTTTGGAGGCCAGTCAGAACCAAGGGCCAACTGCTCAGTGAGGGAGGAAGAAGAATGGCAGGACTGTAGTGGGAGGGGATGTGTTAGTGGGAAGAGTAGGCATGTACATTTCTGCAGCCATAGTTGTTATTCCAGAATGGTGCAATGCCACCCAGGTGTCAGACTCAAGGATATCACAGAGTGGCTGTGGGGTGTTCTGAAGGTAAAAGCCAGAGGTTATAGAACATATTGGGACAAATGACACAGGAAGAAATAGAAATGAGGTCCCGCAAGCAGATTTTATGGAGTTCAGTCAGAAATTGAAAAGCAGAACTTTAAAGGTAGTAATCTCCAGATTACTCCCAGTGCCACACAGAAGGATAGAGCAGGTGAATGTGTAGCTGGAGAGTTGGTGCATGTGGGTGGTCTTTAGATTCCTGGGGCATTGGAACTGTTTCTGGGGAGGGGATGTTATGGGACCTGTACTAGTTGAATGTATTACATCTGAACAGGAGTGAAAGTGGAGTCATAAGTAGACAGGATGGTGAGGAAGGCATTTGGCATGCTTGGCTTCATTGGTCAGAGCACTGAGTATAGAAGTGACGCCATGTTCCAGCAGACTAGGATATTGATGAGGCCACTTTTAGAATATTACATACAATTGTGGTCACCCTTCTTGTTGAAGAAATTAGCCCAATAAATTAGAGATCACAAAACATAGTTCGAAGTGAAATTGACAAACAGTTTATTAGTACGCAATATCGTGCAAGAGAAATTGACTAAGCTGAAACAGCACAGACAGTCTGTCCAGATAGCCGAGAATTCTCTTCCTCAAGTTGAGGACGAAGCCAGGTTTTATAGGAATTTTGTACAATGAGGTTAATTAAAATAGGGAAAGATACAATGTACTTGGAATTGAGTAATCCAGTTACAATGATGATAATTGAAAAACAGTTATTGGAAGAATGTCCTGATTGTCAACAGGATTGTAACATCCTGACAGTATCAATGGGATCAGGAGATTCCAGCTCACTTTGCAGGTAGGTGAGAATGTCTCTTTTGAAACAGTAAGGAGCTTCCATTGTTCCA
The DNA here is from genome assembly GCF_004010195.1 of Chiloscyllium plagiosum. Classification (NCBI taxonomy): domain Eukaryota; kingdom Metazoa; phylum Chordata; class Chondrichthyes; order Orectolobiformes; family Hemiscylliidae; genus Chiloscyllium; species Chiloscyllium plagiosum. The sequence goes on from NC_057712.1 coordinate 134,949,134, forward strand.
GTCCTGGGAGTGAGGTCCTTGGTGGTGTCTCTCCATTTGACCTGTCCTTTGTGTGGCTTTGGTATTGCTGTATTATGAGACTGCCCTCGGGGCTTTGGGACAGCTGTTTTGATCTGGTATTGTTAGTGTGTTTTGGGAAGTGTATTCCCTTGTCTGCATGCGGTCTGGTTTCACTTGTCAGCCTGCTTGGTCACTGCTGAGGCATTCTGGGTGTTTCTGGTATAGTTTGGCCAAGTTTGCTCTTCTATGTTCTGTGTGGGCCTACTATGGTTAGGCAGGGTGGCAGATATTTTCCCACACCTCTACACGAAGGATGTTGTTAAACTTTAGAGGGTGCAGAAAAGATTTACATGAATGTTGCCAGGACTGGAAGGTTTGAGCTATAGGGAGAGTCTGAATAGGCTGGGACTTTTTTCCCTGGACCATCAGAGACTGAGGTGTGACCTTATAACGGTTTATAAAATCATGAGGGTCACGGAAAGGGTGAATAGCCAAGGTCTTTTTCCCAGGGTAGGGGAGCCCAAAACTAGAGACCACAGGTTTAACATAAGAGGGGAAAGGTTTAAAAGGGACCTAGGGCTAACCTTTTCATTCAAAGGGTGGTACATGTATGGAATGAGCTGCTAGAGATGTGGTGAAGGTGCATACATTTACAACATTTAAAAGGCATCTGGATGGGTATGTGAATAGCAAGGGTTTAGAGGGATATGGGTCAAATGCTGACAAATGGGATTGAGTCAGATTGGGATCTCTAGTTGGTGTGGATGAGTTGGACTAAATGGTCTGTATAACTCTATGGTACTGTGAGTGGGATCAGTATCCAGATGAAGTAGATTGTGAATGCTTTTGGGGTGGATTTAAACTAGATTGGTAGGGGAATTCTGTAAGGTCATTCAGTGGGAACAGAAACTGATGTGGATTAAAAGTTAAAATGCAAGTAAGTGAGTCTGGAAGGCAAACAAAACATAGGATAGATAAAAAAGAAGCTAAATGGAATATATCTTAATACACGGAGCCAGGAATAAATCACATGTACTGAAGGCACAGATAGGCAAGGGGAAAGATGATATCAAAGCTATGACAGAGACTTGCCTAAACGTTTGGCAGGATTACCAGCTCAACAATCCTCGTTATAGGGTATTCAGATGAGATAGTGTGAAATGGAGATGAGGATAGTGAGGTTTGCAATATTGATCAAGCAATCAATTATTGCAGTGAGTGGGGATGATATCTTGAAAGGAACGTCAAATCATATGGATAGAAAACACAAAGGAGCGAACACACTGTTGTGTTGTAGGTTGTAAGTTTGCTCGCTGAGCTGGCAGGTTTGTTCTCAGATGTTTCGTCACCATGCTTGGTAACATCAGTGAGCCCCCAGTGAAGCGCTGGTGTTCTGTCCCACTTTCTATTGATGTGTCTTGGTCTGTTAAGGTGGGTGACACCATTTGCAGTTCTTTTTCTAAGAGGTTGGTAAATGGGTCCAAATAGATGTGCTTATTGATGGAGTTCCGGTTTGAATCCCAGGCCTCTAGGAATTCCCGTGCGTGTCTCTGTTTAGCCTGTCCTAGGATGGATGTATTGTCCCAGTCAAAGTGGTGTCCTTCTTCATCTGTATGTGAGGATACCAATGATCGTGGATCATGTCTTTTGGTGTTGAGTTACATAACAAACACTACATCGGACATAGAGGCAGAAAATAGTCTCCAGGATACACAAACACCAACTAGTCACCAAATACTATCCCTAGTATCCTGTTGGCTCCCCTGACTAAAGAATCCCCACTGTGCAAGCTGCTTGTGGCTCTCTCTGCGCTTTTCCGATGTACTAACACCCTTATCAGCTTCCAAAAGTTAGTGAGAGGGATCTCAGGGAACTCCTGCACTAACTGCCTGGTGGTCACTGATACAACATCAGGGAAACCCTTCTGCTAATTTAAACCAGACAGAGAAGCTCACCTCGCCTCATAATCTGTTAAAGTATAAATGACAAAGAACTATCCCAAATATCACTATTTAAAGAAAACATTTTAACAATTTTATTGTTTAAGTCCAAAAAAGAACATTAAACAACAGGTGTTTACAACTCCTTTCTCTTAAACATATTTTTACCTGCCACTCTACGATACTGGTCTGATAAATTCCCTCTTAAATTTACAGCAGATCAATTTTCAAAACCGGTTGTCATGTTTCGATATCGAACATCCTCTGTAGATTCCGCGAGATCGTCTTGGGTCTTCTGCTGCACAACTTTCTCATGGACAGGTGCCTTTCAGAGAGCTATCTGCTGGTTGTCTGTTGGTGCTTGGCTGCTCTTTGCTGTTCTCCCCAGCTGTTCAAAATTCCCGACTTTATACACCCCAAAACTTCGGACCGGCTCATTGGTTTGATGTCATGCAAAATGGAAAATTCAAATTCGATTGGATTTTGGTATCTGGGGCATAATTTAAACTGATTGGTTGAATTTGAATTTGTTGTGTACCATGGCAACGCAGCTGTAGCTACTTGTCTTACAACCAAATGTTTCCTTTTCAAATTGCTTAGCACACTCTGTACCAGCCAGAAGTTTCAGCTCCCTTAAAGGTACAGTACCCGTCTGCAACTTCATAACAGTCACCCATTCCCTTCTTTCCTCTAGTCCCTTGGGCTGCAATGTGACCACCTCTTGAAATGTGCATAACTGTCAGTCTCATGGATGTGCCATAATGTCTCCAGCTATTGCTCACTCTCCGAGACTCAGAGTTCCAGCTTCTGCAGCTGGGAGCACTTCCTGCACACGTAGATATCCAGGAGACTGGCAGCATCCAGGTGTCCTCACATGTGACAAGCAGTATGTTCTGCTCGGATATACTCTCCTGACGGGTCTTAAATTTACAATTAACGCCTTAGACTAAAACAAATCTAGATACAGGTAATAAATAATATTTATTCCAATAAATAATGTTTGTTTTAGCTTCAGCCATTTAAACATTGCCCCTAATGTAAATTACTCACCAACCAATCAGCTTACTGCTTTCCTGTTTCATCACTCTGCGCTGTTTGAAGAGAAGCTGTTCCTCCCAGGTTCAGAACTGACTCTTTCCCGAAGGTGACTCTATAGCTGACCCCTTGCTGAACCAGTCCTTGGAGTGTTTGATGGGGATAGTGCAGAGGGAACATTATCTTCAATTTTAACAAAAAGTAGAGGGAGCTTTACTCTGTAACTAACCCTGTGTTTACCTTTTCTGGAGGCGTTTCATGGGGATAGTGTAAAGGCAGATTTACTTTCAGTTTAAAAAAAAGACTAGATGGAGCTTTACTCTGTAACTAATGCCATGCCACACCGTAGAGTGTTTGATGCCTGCTTCTTTCTCCGGTATGTGGAACAGTCCATCTCCCGCAGCTATACCGGTACCATCTCACCTTTTCCTCCGCTACATCGATGACAGTATCGGGCCAGCATGTGCTCCCACGAGGAGGTTGAACAGTTCATCAACTTCACTAACACCTTTCACCCTGACCTCAAATTCACCTGGACCATCTCGGCTACCTCCCTCCCCTTCCTGGACCTCTCCATCTCCATTTCTGGTGACCGATTAACCACAGACGTCTGACTACAAGCCCACTGACTCCCACAGCTACCTGGACTACACCTCCTTCTACTCTGCCTCCTGTAAAAATGCCATCCCTTATTCCCAATTTCTCCACCTCCACCGTCTCTGTTCCCAGGGTGACCAATTCCACCATAGAAAATCCCAGATGGCCTCCTTTTTCAAAGGCTGCAATTTTCCTTTCCATGTGGTCAATGATGTCCTCCAGTGCACCTCCTCCACTTCCGGCTCCTCTGCCTTTGAACCCCACCTCTCCAATTGCAACAAGGTCAGAACCCCCCGTCCTCACCTCCACCCCACCAACCTCTGCATAAATCGCATTATCCTCTGCCACTTCTTCCACCTACAAACAGACCACACCACTAGGGATATATTTCCCTCCCCACCCCTATCTGTGTTCTGGAGAGACCATTCCCTCTGAGACTCCTTTGTCAGATCCAGGCACCCCCACCAGCCCTCACCCCACTCTTGGCACCTTCCCTTGCCACCGCAGTAAGTGCAAACCTGCAGTCACACCACTCCCCTCACCTCCACCCAAGGCCCCAAAGGACCCTTCCACATCTGACAGAAATTTACCTGCATCTCCACAAATGTCATCTGCTGTATCTGTTGCACCCGATGTGGTCTCCTCTACATCGGGGAGACAGGACACCTACTTGTGGATCATTTCAGAGAACATCTCTGGAACACCCACACCCACCAACCCCACCACCCCGTGGCTGAACACTTCAATTCCTCCTCCCACTCCGCCAAGGACATGCAGGTCCTGGGCCTCCTGCATCGACAAACCCTTACCATCCAATGCCTGGAGGAAGAACGCCTCATCTTCCGCCCTGGGACCCTGTAACCAAAGGGAATTAATGTGGATTTCACCAGCTTCCTCATTTCCCCTCCCCACACCATATCCCAGTTCCAAGCCTCCAACTTGGCACCGTCCCCTTGACCTGACCATTGTCTTGGGAACAGAAGATTATTGCATTCCCAACTACCTTCCCCCCAGCCCCACCCTGTCCCATTTATCTCTCAGCCCCCTGGCCCACAAGCCTCATTCCTGATGAAGGGCTTAAGCCCGAAATGTCGATTCTCCTGTTCCTCGGATGCTGCCTGACTGGCTGTGCTTTTCCAGCGCTACACTCTCGACTTTGATCTCCAGCATCTGCAGTCCTCACTTTCTCCTTAGTGTAGTAAAAGCCTACCTTTCCATTTTAGAGAGTGGAAGGAACTTTACTCTCTATCTAACACTGTAATGTACATGTCCTGGGAACGTTTGATGGGTTCAGTGTGGAGGGTTTAAAGACTGTGACTTTTTAAATTTTTTGTTGTGTTTGATTATGGTCTAAAATGAGGGAAGAATTGTTTTAAATCTAAGACCGGGGTTGGAATTGTTGCAATTTTAAAAGCATCATACTGGAAGTTTTTGAGATTTCATTGCAGTCTTGCTTTGCAAGTCATTGCGGAGGAGAGACAAGGTGCAAGATACTGAGTGTGTGTTCCATGAGTTTTGGCCAGTAACACATTGCTGATTGCTTTATGCAGTTGTGACCAATTGTGGATGTGAGAGATCATCAGTCTGGCAATAACTCTTTGATTGCGTCCTGGGCAGCTTGTTTGTTTGAACAATACAGTAGCAGATATTTTCCAGACAAGAAGAAGGAGGTTCTGTTTCTATCCTTACAGCAAATAACTTGGTCTGGAGACAGCCAGTAATTTTCCTCCACCATTTGCTGGATGCTGTTGTCATTGACCAGTGATTGTAAAATTAAATGTTTTAATGCGTATATGCCCTGGATCCCTGGCAAAGCACTGAGAATCTGGAAAGAAGGAGATTGGAGGACAGAAGGTCATGGATGCACCGAAAGACTGTCAGTGATTTCAGTTAACCTGAGACTATCAGACAAGTAGATCGGCGACTTTACATACTTTGATTAAATCATTAACTTTTGTGATGATTCCAGGAATAGGAGCATCAGTGCACTTTCCAAGTGTTTGTGATAGGAGATTGCGGACCCTTGGTTGGGATTATTTTGAAATAGAGACAACGAGGATTTGGGTGTGGCATTACTAACTGAGAAAGCACCAGGTTCGGTACTGCAAATATGAAATGGTCCTGGAAATTGCAAATGATTTCCTACTGATGGCAGAATTGTCTCTGACAGTCTTTAGAGAACTTCCAAATGTCATGTTAATTATGTTAACCATTAAATTAGGGGATAATTGCTTGCGAATGCTACATCGGCAGACATAATTGAAGTACAAGAACTGAATTTGGGCTCAGGGGTTTGGATGGCTGGTTTGTAATACACAGTAGACAGGCATATGTTCATCAAATAGTGGTACGGCTCACATATGTATGGGGGTATCTATTACAAATAAGACATGAAATTCCTATGGTAGAACATATAGGAATACAGAACACGCAAGCATTGATAAACAAGTATATACATGGTCAAGACTTCATAAAGATGTAGTGTAGTTAGACATGTAATCAGACCAAAACCTTTGATTTCCATATCAACTTTTGAAGAATTATTCCATTGAGCATTTGTACACTGTGTAGGACTATTGGAAAAATGTAAGTAGGACATCAATAAATCCAAACAATTGTGGAAAAGAACTCGATTCCCAGAAGCTATTCTTTTGAGGACAGTGCACCTAAAGTAGTAGAGGAAATGTTCGCTCTGTTTTATTTACTCATTATAGACTTCTATTTGGGATATAATCTGATCAGGCCTCAACTTTATGTCCAAAGGTTTCCACAAGATCATTATCAAAGTCAAAGGAGAATGTTGAGGAAAATACTGAGATACAGGCTACTAGACTAGACGGGATTGAGGTTCACAAGGAGGAGGTGTTAGCAATTCTGGAAAGTGTGAAAATAGCTAAGTCCCCTGGGCTGGATGGGATTTATCCTCGGATTCTCTGTGAAGCCAGAGAGGAGATTGCTGAACCTTTGGCTTTGGTCTTTATGTTGTCATTGTCTACAGGAATAGTGCCCGAACACTGGAGGATAACAAATGTTGTTCCCTTACTCAGGAAGGGGAGTAGAGACAACTCTGGTAATTATAGACCAGTGAGCCTTATTTCAGTTGTGGCTAGAGTGTTGGAAAAGTTATAAGAGATAGGATTTATAATCATTCAGAAAGGAATAAATCGATTGGGAATAGTCAACATGGTTTTGTGAAGGGTAAGCCCTCCTGAAGAAGGGCTTATGCCCGAAACGTCGATTCTCCTGTTCCTTGGATGCTGCCTGACCTGCTGCGCTTTTCCAGCAACACATTTTCAGCTCTGAAGGGTAAGTCGTGCCTCACAAACCTTATTGAGTTCTTTGAGAAGGTGACCAAACAGGTGGATGAGGGTAAAGTGGTTGATGTGGTGTATATGGATTTCAGTAAGGCATTTGATAAGATTCCTCATGGTAGGCTATTGTACAAAATACAGAGGCATAGGATTGAGGGTGATTTAGTGGTTTGGATCAGAAATTGGCTAGCTGAAAGAAGACAGAAGGTGGTGGTTGATGGGAAATGTTCATCCTGGAGTTCAGTTACTAGTGGTGTACCGCAAGGATCTGTTTTGGGGTCACTGCTGTTTGTCATTTTTATAAATGACCTGGATGAGGGCAGAGAAGGATGTGTTGGTAAATTTGTGGATTCACTAAGGTCGGTGGAGTTATGGATAGTGTTGATGGATATTGGAAGTTACAGAGGGACATAGATAAACTGCAGAGCTGGGCTGAGAGGTGGCAAATGAAGATTAATGCAGAAAAATGTGAAGTGATTCAATTTGGAAGGAGCAACAGGAATAAGAGTACCGGGCTAATGGTAAGGTTCTTGGTAGTGTAGATGAGCAGAGAGATCTCAGTGTCCATGTACGTTGATGCCTAAAAGTTGCCACCCAGTTTGATAGGGTTGTTAAGAAGGCATACAGTGTGTTAGCTTTTATTGGTAGAGGGATTGAGCTTTGGAGCCACGAGGTCATGCTGCAGTACAAAAGTCTGGTACGGCCGCATTTGGAGTATTGCGTACAGTTCTGGTCACCACATTATAGGAAGGATGTGGAAGCTTTGGAAAGAGTTCAGAGGAGATTTACTAGAATGTTGCCTGGAATGGAGGGAAGATCTTATCAGGAAAGGCTGAGGGACTTCAGGCTGTTTTTGTTAGAGAAAAGGTTGAGAGGTGACTTCATTGAGACATTTAAGATAATCGGGGTTAGATAGGGTAAACAGTGAGAGCCTTTTCCCTCGGATGGTGATGGCTAGCACAAGGGGACATAGCTTTAAATTGAGGGGTGATAGATATAGGACAGATGTCAGAGGTAATTTCTTTAGTCAGAGGTAGTTGGGGGTGTAGGATGCACTGACTGCAACAGTAGTAAACTCGCCAACTTTAAGGGCATTTATATGGTCATTGGATAAACATATAGATGAAAATGGAATAGTGTAGATTAGTTGGGCTTCAGATTGGTTTCACAGGTCGGCACAACATCGAGGGCCAAAGGGCCTGTACTGCGATGTAATGTTCTGTGTTCTGTGTTCTATTATCAGTTTGCATATAAAACAGTTGAAGTCAACTGCATATAATCTACAAACACAGGGAGCTTTAGAGAGATACTCTCAGACTGTCAGAATTATAATTCAGGCCTTGTCATGAATATCAAGATTGAGACAAAGTATTACATTTCTTATTATTCCTCAAATGAATCTCCTGAAATTAGTCCATTTGAATTGATCTATGGTCACGAGATTCGGGGTCCATCTGGAAGTAAAGGGGTATTTGTCACCTGGGGTTCACTCTCCAAATGCCTGGTTTTAAAAAATTCTTTGATAAGTTGTGAGTGTTCCTTGCAAGAGCTGTATTTGTTTCCCACCCCTAACAGCCTTTAACTCAGTGGCTTCTTCAGATTTTGACGGGACTGCTGCGAGATTGCTGTCTGTTTGATAGCAGCTGAGGTTAGGTCATAAAGGAAACCAGATGAACATCTTTTATCTCTAACTGGGACTGAGCGAACTTTTTTTAAATTTCAGAGCATATAAATTGATGCATTGTGTTGTGACTTAGCATTGAGTGTGACTTTCAACAGGAGGGCTGAGAATTGGCTGAGCAACAGACTGCGGGGAAGAGATGTTTATTTGCTTTTTCTAACAGTTTGACCCAATTAGAATTGGTACTTACTGTACTATAAGGAAGAAGAAAGCTGTTTGGTTCGTATTTGGTCAATATTTAGGATGCTTTTAACAAGATTATATGAACTAGTAATGAAGTTAATAACATATGCAAAAGAAAATTAATAATTGCATTTGCAAATGCCTCAGTGATTAACAGTGCTGCCTCACAGTGCCAGGGACCTGGGTGAGTGTAAGCGTGGAGTTTACTCATTCTTATCGTGTTTGCATGGGTTTCTGCTAGGAGCTCTGATTCTCTCTCACAGTCCAATAATGTAGAGACTTTACCTTTACTTCTTTCTTGTTTCAGTAAATCTCCAAGCTGCTAGCTTTAACATGCTGGAGGTAGAAGCTTGGATCAGCATTGAGATAAGTTATTAAAAGGATTATTTTGGATCACAGTTTAGATCAGAGTAGTGCTGTAAAAGCAGAGCAGGTCAGGCAGCATCCGTGGAGCAGGAAAATCGATGTTTCGGGCAAAAGCCCTTCATCAGGAATAGAGGCAGGAAGCTTCCAGGGTAGAAAGATAAATGGAGTGGGGTGGGGCTGGGGAGAAGGTAGCAAAGAATACAATAGGTGAATGGGGTGGGGATGGAGGTGATAGGTCAGAGGGGAGGGTGGTGTGGAGTGGATAGGTGGGAAGGGAGATAGGCAGGTAGGACAGGTCATGAGGGCAGTGATGAGCTGGAAGTTTGGAACTGCGGTAAGGTGGGGGAGGGAAAATGAGGAAACTGGTGAATTCCACATTGATGCCCTGGGGTTGAAGTGTCCCGAGGTGGAAGATGAGGCGTTCTTCCTCCAGGCATCGGGTGGTGAGGGAGCAGCGGTGAAGGAGGCCCAGGACCTCCATGCCCTCGGCAGAGTGGGAGGGGGAGTTGTAATGTTGGGCCACGGGGTGGTGTGGTTGATTGTTGCGGGTATCCCAGAGATGTTCCCTGAAGCGCTATGCGAGGAAGCATCCAGTCTCCCCAATGTAGAGGAGACTGCATCGGGAGCAACGGTTACAATAAATGACATTGGTGGATGTGAAGGTGAAACTTTGATGGATGTGGAAGGCTCTTTTGGGGCCTTGGATGGAGGTGAGGGAGGAGGTGTGGGTGCAGGTTTTGCAATTCCTGCGGTGACAGGGGAAGGTGCCAGGAGGGGAGGGTGGGTTGTTGTGGGGCATGGACCTGACCAGGTAGTCACGGAGGGAACGGTCTTTGCGGAAAGCAGAACGGGGTGAGGAGGGAAATATGTCCCTGGTGGTGGGGTCTGTTTGGAAGTGGCGGAAATATCGGCGGATGATATGGTCAATGTGAAGGTTGGTAGGGTGGAAGGTGAGCACCAGGGGGATTCTGTCCTTGTTACAGTTGGATGGGTGGGGTTTGAGGGCAGAGGTACGGGATGTGGATGAGATGCGTTGGACCACGTGAGAAGAGAAATTGCGATCTCTAAAGAAGGAGGCCATCTGGTGTGTTCTGTGGTGGAACTGGTCCTCCTGGAAGCAGATATGGCGGAGGCGGAGGAATTGGGAATACGGGATGGCATTTGTGCAGGAGGTCGGGTGGGAAGAGGTGTAATCCAGGTAGCTGTTGGTGTCGGTGGGTTTGTAAAAAATGTCAGTGTCTCCCAAGTCTGGGAGGCGTGGTCAGTGAGTCTGGGGAGCATGGCTGTTGAAGCCAGGTGCTTGGGCAATGAGGCAAACAGTATAACTTGGAAAATGTGAAATTGTCCATTTTGGCAGGAATGATAATAAAGAAGCATTTTATTTAAATGGTGAGAGATTGCAGAGCTCTGAGATGCAGAAGGATCTGGGCAGCCTCCTACATGCAACGGAAAAGGTTAGAATGCACGTGCAGCAAATAAATCTATTGGAATGTTGTCTTTGATTGTGAGTAGCATGTTAGTCAGGAAAATCTGCTCCAGTTATTTAGGACATTGGTGAGACCACACTTGGAGTACCGTGCACAGGATTGGTTACCTTTTTTACACAAAATGTAAAAGGCATTGGAAGCAGTTCGTAAAAGGTTTTCTTGATGAATATTCAGAAAGTGCTGGTTGTTTGTGAGGAAAGGTTGGGCAGATTAGGCTTGTATTCACTCGGAGTTCAGAAAGGTGAGAAATCTATTAGATTAGATTAGATTACTTCCAGTGTGGAAACAAGCCCTTCAGCCCCTCAAGTCCACACCGACCCACTGATTGGATTCAAACATATAAGATCTGGAGGGGTCTTGAGAAGGTAGGTGGAAAGAATACTTACTCTTGTGGGAGAATCTAGAACTAGGGTTCAGTTAAAAAAATGTTGCCCATTTAAAACATTGTGAGCTTTTGGACCACTCTTCCTCAAAATGCAATGAAAGCTGAGTTTTGAATACTTTTAAGGTAGAGGTGGAAAGATTCTTGATGAAGAAGTGGGTAAAAGATTTTCAGTGAAATGCAGGACTGTAGAGTAATCCAATCAGCCATGATAGTATTCAATGATGGAGCAGGCTGAAGGCACAGGATGGTCAATTCCTGCATTTGTATATTAGTCAGACAATATTCTGAAATGGTGTCATTGGATTTCTTGACAAAACTTTAGTTCTAACAATTGCCCATGTGACCTGAAAAGAAAAAAGTAAGTAAAGAGATTGAATTACATCTAGTCTCAGAACCTCCAATTCATAACAGAACATATGATGCCACATTTGTGTGGGAAGTGATACAAACATTTCTATGTGAGGCATCTCTTTATTGTATTTACTATTAAAAGTGAATTTATCTTTTATTCTAATTATCTCTTTCCTGCTGGTTAATGTTTGAATGTGTTGATTTTAGTTGGTTTGTCACATTGTTGTCACATTTTGTGTTAACATTCCTTTTCCATCCTGATGTAGTTGGTGCTTCCAGAATATTCCATCCATGGATTGTTCTGTATCATGTTCCTGTGTGCACAAGAATGGCTGACACTTGGTCTCAATATCCCTCTGCTCTTCTATAACCTTTGGAGGTGAGTCAGAAGGGAAGGTGATGGCCTAGATTGTTAATCCAGAGACACAGCTAATGATCTGGGTTTAAGTCCTGCCATAGATTTTGAATTCAATAAAAATTTGGATTTAAAGATTTAATGATGATCATGAAGCAATTGATTTGTCAGGAAAGAAAACTCATTGGTCTTTAGGGAAGGAAACTAAAGACCAATGAGTCCCTGGGGACTGCAGATGCTGGAGATCAGAGTCAAGAGTGTGGTGGTGGGAAAGCATAGCAGGTCGCTGGTCATGCAACATCTGAGGAACAGAAGAATTAACATTTCGGGCAAAAGTCCTTCATCTGATCTCCTTACCTGGTCAAGCCTAAATGTGATTCCAGACCCACAGCAATGTGGTTGACTCTTAATTGCCCTCTGAGGTAATTAGAGATGGGCAATAAATGGTGGTCTAGCCAGTGACACCCTCATCCAATGAATGAATGAAAAAGTACTCTTGATTGATTCACCAACATAGCAGGGATCTTTATTATGTGGTTAGAAGGTTAGCTTGTCATCGGCTTCTCAAGAGTAATTCAGGATGTGCAACAAATGCTGTCCTTCTCACAGACACTGTTTCTCTTTGAAAGAACTTATTTATTTCCTAAAACACAGTCAACAGGAGAACTCCATTGCCCAATTGTCAGCCAACCAGGTTGAATCATAGGAGAGAAATTACTGGGGAGAGATTACCTGGGGGAGGGAGAGAGAGAGAAAGAGCAAGATCAACAGGGAGAGACAGAGTGACAGAAATATCACAGGCAGAGACAGCAAGAACCAGGGAGAGAGAATTGAGATCACCGGGGAGTGTGGGAGAGAGAGAGAGAGAGAGAGAGACCATACAGGCAGAGAGATCATAGGGAGAGTTCTTGGGGAGAGAGATCGTTGGGGGAGAGCGAGATCTTGGGGAAAAAGAGAAATCTTGGGGCGAGAGAGAAATTTGTGAATGGAAATTGTGTTTGATGAACTTGATGGGGTTTTTTGAAGCTGTCATAACAAGATTGATAAAGGAGAGTCAGTGACACAGCATACTTGGATTTTCAGAAGGCTTTTTATAAAGAACCCCCACAGGAGGCTGGTTAGAAAGATTAAAGCACGTGGAATACTGTCCTGGCATGGATTAATGATGACCTAACTGACTGTGAAGAAAGTGATCTGTCATGGAATAAAATGGACAAGTAGCAACATAGATATGAATTTGGTTGAGTGATAGGAAGCAGAGATTAATGATTAATGAAATACCAAGCTGGAGGAAGGTTTGTACGAGAGTCCCCAGGGGTTGTTGTAAGGATCCTCATTTGTACTGTAAATAAGTTAGAGATCTCAAGAGAGATTGCAAACAGAGAAAGAGAGAGAGAGTGATCATCAGAGAGACACTGCAGGGAGAGAGATCACTGAGAGACACTGCAGGGAGAGGGGGAGAGAGAGGGAGAAGCCATCAGGACAGAGACTGCAGGGAGAGACAAAGTTAAAAATCCCACCACACCAGGTTATAGTCCAACAGGTTTATGTGGAAGCACTAGCTTTCGGAGCGCTGCTCCTTCATCAGGTGGTTGTGGAGTATAAGATTGTAGGCACAGATTTTATAGCAGAAGTTTACAATGGAATGTAATTGAAACTATATATTGAAAAAGACCTGGATTGTTTGTTAAGTCTCTCATCTTTTACAATGGTCATGTTGGTTTCAGTTCTCTCATTTGTAAATTCCAGAACTTTCTTAAAGCTACATTCTCAAGTGAACTTTAACAATAGGTGCCACATTGGTCCAGATAATCCATTGAAGGTGTGAGGTGTCCTGTGTGAGGCTGTCTGTGCCCCACTGTTCAGGGTACAATTCTCAACTCATTGACCGCCAGTTCTGATGTGCCACAGCAAGGAACTGTAATGACCTCCTCAGGAGACAGGCACGCAACTGACAAGGTACACTTCGTTGTCCAGTACTTCCCAGGAGCTGAAAAATTACGCCATGTTCTTCGCAGATCAATGAGGATAAGCACCTCGCCAAGACCTTCCCCACGCCTCCACTTCTCACTTTTAAACAACCAAACCTCAAACAGATCATCATTTGCAGCAAACTACTTGGCTTTCAGGACAACTTCATATAACTGTGTCATGGTAGACGCTGCAGAGTGTGGACAAGGATACCACCACTACACGTGGGGACACCAACCATCATGTACGTGGCAGGTACTCCTGTGACTTGGCTAATGTTGTCTATCTCATACGCTGCAGGCAAGGATGCCCTGAGGCATGGTACATTGGTGAGACCAAGCAGAGGCTATGACAACAGATGAATGGGCCCACACAACAATCAACAGACAGGAGTGTTCCCTCCCAGTTGGAGAATACTTTAGCCGTCCGGGACTTTCGACCTCGGACCTTCCGGTGACCATCCTCCTAGGCGGACATTGGGACAGGCAATAACGCAATTTCTCCTCAATAACGCAAAGTGGCCAAGCAGAGGATGATAGCCAAGTTTGGTACCCGTGGGGATGGCCTCAACCGGGACCTTGGGTTCATGTCACACTACAGGTGACCCCACTACACTGCATTGCACACATACAGAGTCATCAGACAGACAGACACTCACAGGCAGACACACACACAAACACTCCTACAGACCCATACACTTACGAAGACCCTCTCTCATACACAAGATGTCTCTCATACGGTCACACATATACTCCAACACTCTCACAAGCACCCACTCACAGACATATATCCCTTTACACTTACACTCATACATATACACACACTCTCTCACAGACACTCATACCCCCCCGCACACACACCCACATGCACATTAACACATATATGGTTGTGGGGTGAATTTGTACTTGCAGAATTACATTTTATTTTGCTCAAAAACTGATAAATCTATGTAAGATTCTGTAAACCCCTTTTTTAGAATCAGCCTGAGCATTGAGACACAGTCTCACACAGGACACCTCACATCTTCAATGCATTATCTGGGCCAACATAGCACCTATTTTGAAGCAAAGAGGTTCTTCTGCAGCTGTACAGGGCCCTGGTGAGACCACACCTGGAGTACTGTGTGCAGTTCTGGTCTCCAATTTTGAGGAAAGACATTCTGGCTATTGAGGGAGTGCAACGTAGGTTCACGAGGTCAATTCCTGGAATGGTGGGATTACCTTACACTGAAAGACTGGAGCGACTGGGCTTGTATGCCCTTGAGTTTAGAAGACTGAGAGGGGATCTGATTGAGACATATAAGATTATTAAAGGATTGGACACTTTGGAGGCAGGAAACGTTTCCGCTGATGGGTGAGTGCCGAACCAGAGGACCCAGCTTAAAAATACGGGGTAGACCATTTAGGACAGAGATGAGGAGAAACTTCTTCACCCAGAGAATGATGGCTGTGTGGAATGCTCTGCCCCAGAGGGCAGTGGAGGCCTAGTCTCTCGATTCATTTAAGAAAGAGTTGGATAGAGCTCTCAAGGATTGTGGAATCAAGGGTTATGGAGATAAGGCAGGAACAGGATACTGATTAAGGATGATCAGCCATGATCATATTGAATGGTGGTGCAGGCTCGAAGAGCAGAATGGCCTACTCCTGCACCTATTGTCTATTGTTAAAGATCACTTGAGAATGTAACTTTAAGAAAGTTCTGGAATTTACATATGAAAGAACTGAAACCAACTTGTTCATTTGAAAAGATGAGAGACTTAACAAACAATCCAGATCTTTTCCATATATAATTTCAGTTACATCACACTGTAAACTTTTGCTGTAAATTCTGTGTCCTACAATCTTATATTTCACAACCATCTGACAAAGAAGCAGGGCTCTGAAAGCTAGTACTCCAAATAAACCTGTTGGATTATAACCTGGTGTTGTGTGATTTTTAACTTTGTATACCCCAGTCCAACACCGGCACCTCCAAATCATGCAGGGTGAGCAAGACAGTGACAGTGACAGTGACAGTGACAGAGAGAGAGAGACTGCGAGGAGAGGGGAAACCACCAGGAGAAAAATTGCAGGGAGACAGGGAGATTGTCAGAAGAGAAATAGGGGAGGGCGATCCCAGGGTTAGGTTTCCTGGGGGTCATGGCTGTGGGAAGAGGGATTCTGGGAATTCCAGCTTTTCATCCCCATCACCAGGAATTTCATCCTATTCATTTAATCTCCTCCCATTTCCCTTATTACAGACTCAGTACCATTTCAATTGACTGCTGAGCCAAAGAAAGGAAGTGTGGGAGTGACCAAAGAATTGGGTGTTAGGGAGGAAAGAGGTTGGAGACAGGGAAGGGTATGGAGTGGGAATTGCAAGGAGATAAATCCCAGCAGGTGGCTGTGCCCTTTGTGTATTGCAGATATTTTCACAACCCCACAGACAGTAATGAGTTAATGTACGATCCTGTGACAGTGATGAATGATGAGACACTGAACTACTGCCAGAAGGAAGCTTGGTGCAAGATGTCCTTCTACCTGATGTCATTTTTCTACTACCTATATTGGTAAGGAAGCATTTCAGTGAACCACACATTGACTGAAAGGAGCTAAACTTTGGGACTACTAAAGGGGGTGAGGCCCAGGTTCCCGGAATGAGCTAGTTATGGATGAGAGGAGATTAGAAATTATGCCACAAGTTTCCAATAAATTTTGGATTTTCGGAAGGTCATTGATAACACAGCTGAAGATGGTTGGGCCTAGAACTCAGGAATCCCTACAGAGATGTCCTGAAACTGAAATGACTGACCTCTAACAGCCACAACCATCTTCCTGTGTGTTAGAATAGTCTCCAGCTGGCAATGAGTTTTTCTTATGATTCCTATTGACTAGGATGTGACACTCAGTCAAGTACAGCCTTGATATCACGGGCTGTGACTCTCACTTCACCTCTGCAATTCAGCTCTTTTGTCAATGTTTGAACCAAAACTGCAATGAGGTCAGGAGTCAAATGCTATTCATTGAGATTGGGAATTGCGTGACTTGTAATGGCACTCAAGGTGAAGTTAGAAAGGTACACGAGGGAGAAAGGAATAGACTGTTATAGAAGGCTCGGTTATAAACAGCAGTCTAGTCATGTGTAATTTCTTTCTCTGGTCTGTAAAATTATATGTAATTCAATGTAAATCTGGCCATTAAACTAAGTTTCAGCCTGTGGAATTTCTGTTTCCTTCTACAGTATGATCGATACATTGGTCAGCATCTAATCAGAGGACTCAGAGGCAGAGTGCACATCAAATCCAGCAAAAAGCAAATGCAGAGAGAGACTGCTGCATCCGAGTTATTGAATTCTAACCTTGAGCCATCCTTTACTACATTCCCCTTGAAACAATGAAGCAGCAGGGAAGAGTCAGTCCTTTACGGTCTCAACAGCTATGGAGGATGAAGGGAAAGTATGGAAGGGAGTTGATTCCTGCCTCACTCAACATGTCTGCCTTGTTCATGGATGTACAGTCTTAAAGTTTACAACTCTGAAACCAGCTGTGATGTCTGTATAATTGTTTTATTTATCTAGTTGTGTACAGAGGTGTCTCCATCAGTCCCCTTCTAAGTAAAGGAGATCTCTCCAGCTGGACCATTTACAGTGAAGGAGATCTCCCCATCAAGATCCCTTTATATAGGATCCTCCTCCTTCAGAAGCCCCTAAAGTAAGCAATATCCCTCCATCAGGTTCTCTTAGAATAAAGGAGATTTCTCCGTGAACCTTACAGTGATGCTGATGTATCCACAGCAACCTATTACTGTCAGGGAGATCTTTGTTCAGGATCAGTTGAATGAGGTATCTTCATTGGACCCTTTACAGTGAGGGAAATCTCTCCTTATGGCAGGGTGGGGGTGGGGTAATCTTTCTATCATAACCCCCTCCAGGCATTGGGGATTTCTCATGTAAGGGATAATTTCTCAGTGAGAATTATCCCTTACATGATGGAGTTCACAGCTCCAATCAATTGGAAAATGTTTGATGTATATTTCTGTTTGAAAGAATTTGATTGACGACATCATTGTAATCCAAACAGAATAGGTTGTTATAAGGTGCATAGAGATGAAATGGAGCCCAACTATCAGAAGGGTCCATCAGAATGACTTCTGCTTTAAGTTTGGCCATTCAACTGGATTGAAATGGGAAGATATCCATTGGTGACACTTAATACTTGCAGGAAGTGGGTATGCTCCCTTTAACTAGTGATATCAGGTTTCTGCACTGAGCTTAAATGAGATATTTACTCCCAACCACAATACAGAACTATCACAGTAGTGTTGTCCACAGTAATATCGGCCCAGTGATGACTAGTGGGATTCAAGGCTATAAGAGGTTGAAAACTGCAGAAACATCTCATGCTAGCCTCCACCCCCATCAGGAGAAACCCATTATGTGGCTCCAAGCAAGTTGATTTGAAGCTGAGAACAAGAATTTATAGTGGAAGCCTCCATTGAAGTGGATCCTCCAGTCCTTTCCCATTCTCAAAACACTCAGATCTATCAAAACAGTACATGCAAAGCTTCCAGTGCCTCCTTTCTGAAGTTGGTGAAAGAACAATGAAATTTATGCTCAACACTTTACAGCCCACTGAAAACCAGACCTTTTTTTGATACTGTTTTCAATACTAGTGGTTCATTCAGGTTCACACCAATAAGACAATCTTAATAACATTGTGATGCTCTTTGGGAGTGTCGCTGATGTACATCATCTTGATACCTTTAAGGGGCAGATTCACCTGTGATGGTTCTGTCTTAAGGAGTCCACTCACAAATTATGTATTCATTCTTGTACGGGAGCCTTGTAATATATCCTGACAATAAAGTTTGCAGACAGATAAACCTATATGTGACTACAGGGAGTGGTGGTATAATGGTAATGTCACTGGACTGATAAATCCTGAGGCCCAGGCTAATGCTTTGGAAAACGTGGGTTCAAATTCCACCACAGCAGCTAGGGAATGTTAAATTCAATTAATTAACTCAAATTTAGTCCCAGTTGTAGTGATTGTGACCATGAAACCATCAACAATTGTTTAGAGAAACAAAATCTGCTTCAGGAAGGGAATCTGCCATCCTTTCTCAGTCTGGTCTATACGTGACTCCAGACCTCCAGCCATATGGTGATTACTAAATGCTCTCAAGGGGCAATTAGGAATGGAAACCAAAAACATGCACATACTGCAAAACTAAAATAACTCGTATTGTTTGGTTCCAAAGCACAGCATGGGTGTTAAGAAACTGGCAGCTCTTTGAATTGTTTGATTTTCAAAGGCTTCCCCTTCCTCCTAAGGTTAGAAGTGGGACTGTTCACTAACCTAAAAGAATAACCATGGGGATGAAAGGCTTGTCATATGAGGAACAGATGAGAACTCTGAGTCTGTACTCGATGGACTTTAGATGGATAACGGGGATCTGACTGAAACTCGCAGAATACTGAGGCGCTTGGATTGAGTGGATGTGGAGAAGATGTTTCCACTAGTAGGAGAGACTAGGACCTGAGGGCACAGCTTCAAAGTGAAAGGCCTCAAAGTTTAGAAATGAGATGAGGAGGAATTTCTTCAGCCAGAGGGTGGTGAATCTGTGGAACTTAGGCTGTAGAGGCATGTTTATTGACTGCATTTAAGACAGAGAATGGCTTAATTCTGCTCCTATATCCTATGTTCTCATTGTAGAATGTCCACAAGAAAGAACTTAACCATTTCCCTGTGACAGTTGATGGGATTACAGTTGCTAAAATCCTCATCATCAATATTCTGGGGGTCACTATTGACCAAAAATGAACTTAATGAGCCATAAAGGTCCTGTGAATACAAAGAAGGTCAGAGGCTGGGAATGTTGCAGTGAATAACTCACCTCCTGAACAATGCCCTGCCTAAATGACATGTCTGCACAGCATTCTGAGTTCTCCACGAGCTGCACACGAGTTGGCGCCTTAAAGTTATCACATGTATATAGATGACAAAGTATTTGAAATAGCGTGTTTAAATAAACTGTCCACACATTCCAAAAAAAACCTTAAGAGTTTATTCCTGACACGTAGAAGTATAACCTTCTCAGACAGAGAATATACACTGAAAATGCTGTGGGGACAGAGAACCAGAAAAGGACTTGTGGAACCAAAAAAGAGAAAATGCTGGAAAATCTCAGCAAGTCTTGCAGCATCTGTAAGGAGAGAAGAGAGCTGACATTTCGAGTCTAACTGACCCTTTGTCAAAGGACTTGTGGAATGGGTAGACAAGTGACAGATTAAAGTTAGGGAGAGAAGTGTGAAGAACGATGAGAGACAATTTGAAATAAATCATACAATTCTAAAGGCAGAAGGGAAAATGCTGGAAAATCTCAGCAGGTCTGGCAGCATCTGTAAGGAGAGAAAAGAGCTGACATTAGACTCGAAACGTCAGCTCTTTTCTCTCCCTACAGATGCTGCCAGACCTGCTGAGATTTTCCAGCAATTTCTCTTTTGGTTTCAGATTCCAGCATCCGCAGTAACTTGCTTTTATAATTCTAAAGGCAGTGTGGCAGAGGGATTTGAGTGCATAGGCGCACAAATCATTGAAGGTAGCAGGGAATGATGTGAGGTAATTTGAAAAATAGGAGGGAGGGATCTGGAAGGCCTGGGCAACAGGGAAGTGGAAGATTGTAGTTTGGGGTTGGTTGCTGATCATGGAGTGTGCTGATGGTGGCACATTTAAGCACCAAAATGGGAAAAATCCAGCAACATGTACCATGCCCTGTCAGCATTTTAGAGAATAAATTATTAACATATGAGAGCTTTCATGCTCATACAAAGGTCAAACATTGCCCATGATCAATACACATGCTGACAGACACACACAAACACAGTGGCACATGTACAAATACACATTCCAATGCTCAGATGGAGAGGCACATAGTCATGCACATGGTTGTTTAGAAACACACATGCATACAGCCACATGATAGATGTACATGTGGACAGAGGCACCCATTAACATGTACAATTAGACAGTCTCACATACAAGGACACATGCTCTCATGTACAGATATTCACAGAGGCAGACATACCTACACATATGTGCAGATGGACAGACACACCCACACAGATGTGCACATGGATAGATGAACACACATGAAGAGATAGTCATTCAGACAGACAAGTGTAGATGGACAGCAACATATACAGACACTCACACGGACAGACGTGTCTACACAGATGTGCAGTTGCAGACAGATACATTGGCACACAATAGCCTCAACACACAGAGAGTGGGCATAGATACAATCACACCCCTCCCCATTATCTTAACAGGGTCCCCTGGGTATTTGTGCGGCCTCCACACCCTCCCGTATCCCTGACTCAAATCTTAGTCCTCCCTCCCCCTCCTTTTCCCCACTCCCCCTCCACTCCC
>NC_057712.1:134973770-134978508 GCF_004010195.1 Chiloscyllium plagiosum
GGGATTAAATACCCCCTTCACCCGGGGGCTGTAACCGGGGATTAAATACCCCTTTCACCCGGGGGGGAAACCTGGATTAAATACCCCCTTCACCCAGGGGGTAACCGGGATTAAATACCCCCTTCACCCGGGGGTAACCAGGATTAAATACCCCCTTCACCCAGGGGGTAACCGGGATTAAATACCCCATTCACCCGGGGAGGGTAACCGGGAATAAATACCCCCTTAACACGGGGGGGAGAAACCAGGATTAAATACCCCTTTCACCCGGGGGGATAATCGGGGATTAAATACCCCCTTCACCCGGGGGTAACCAGGATTAAATACCCCCTTCACCCAGGGGGTAACCGGGATTAAATACCCCATTCACCCGGGGAGGGTAACCGGGAATAAATACCCCCTTAACACGGGGGGGAGAAACCAGGATTAAATACCCCTTTCACCCGGGGGGATAATCGGGGATTAAATACCCCCTTCACCCGGGGGGTAACTGGGGATTAATACCCCCTTCATACCCCCTTAACACGGGGGGGAGAAACCAGGATTAAATACCCCTTTCACCCGGGGGGATAATCGGGGATTAAATACCCCCTTCACCCGGGGGGTAACTGGGGATTAAATACCCCCTTCACCCGGGGGGTAACCAGGATTAAATACCCCCTTCACCCAGGGGGGTAACCGGGGATTAAATACCCCCTTCACCCGGGGGGGGGTAACCGGGATTAAATACCCCCTTCACCCGGGGGTGTAACCGGGGATTAAATACCCCCTTCACCCGGCGGGTGTAACCGGGATTAAATACCCCCCCTTCACCCGGGGGCGGTGGGGCGGTGGTGCTGAGAAACCGGGATTATAAACCTGTATTAAACAGTGGATGGAGTTGCTGTGGGAGTCCTCAACATTGACACCAGTCACATCTTCAGTTGATGTATCAGACCTCCTCCATGTTGAACAACTCTTGGTGCTGAGGGTGTAAAATGTACTCTGGGTGTGGGATTTCAGTGTCCCACCACCATGACTGGCTCAGCAGCAGCGCTACTGATTGAGCTGGTCAGGTCCTCAAGGACATAGCTGCTAGATTGGGTGTAGAGCAGGTGGTGAGGGAACCAACAAGAGAGAAAAGCATACCTGACCTCATCCTTACCAATCTGCCAGCTGTGGATGTGTCTATCCATGACAGGATCAGAAAGAGTGACTACCACACGGTCCTTGTGGAGACAAAGTACCACCTTCACATTGAGAGTACCGCCATCATGTTGTGTAGCATTATTTCTGTGCTAAATGGGACAGATTTCAAACACTCAAGACTGGGCATCCATGACACACTGTGGGCCATCAACAGCAGCAGAATTGTACTCCAGCACAATCTGTAACCTCATGGCCTGGCCATATGCCCCACTCAACCATTACCATCAAGCCAGGGGATCAACCCTGGTTCAATGGAGAGTGCAAGAGGGCATGCCAGGAGCAGCACCAGGCAGACCTGAAAATGAGGTGTCAACCTGGTGAGGCTACCAAACAGGATTACTTGTGTACCAAACAGCATAAGCAGCAGGTGATAGAGCTAAGTGATTCCTCAATGGATCAGTTGTGGTGGTAGATAATTAAATAATTCACTGGAGGAGGAGACTCCATAAATATCCCCATCCTCAATGATAGAAGAGCCCAACATATTAGGCTGAATCATTCGCAGCAATCTTTAGCCAAAAGTGCCGAGTGGATGATCCATCTCGGCCTCCTCCAGCTGTACCCACCAGTCTTCAGTCAATTTGATTCACTCCACGTCATAACAAGAGACTGTTGGAGACACTGGAAACCACAAAGGCTGTATGCCCTGACAACATTCTGGCAATAGTACTGAAGAATTATGCTCCAGAACTTGTTATTCCCCTAGCCAAGCTCTTCCAGTACAGTCATAACACTTGTATCTATATGACAGTGTGGAACATTGCCCAGGTTTGTCTTGTACACAAAAACCTAATCCAACCCGGCCAGTTACTGCCTTATCAGTCTATTCTTGATCTTCAGTAAATTAATGGAAGATGTTACCAGCAATGCTATCAAGCAGCACCTGCTCAACAATAACCCAATTTGGGTTCTGCCAGAGCCACCCAGTTCCTGACCTCATTACAGCCTTGGTTCAAACATGGTCTAAAGAGCTGAATTCCAGAGGTGAGGGGAGAGGGACAGCGCTTGACATCAAGGCTACATTCAACTGAGTGTGGCATCAAGGAGCCCAGGCAAAACTGGAATCAATGGCTATCAGGGGCCAAACTCTCCGCTGGTTAGAGTCATACCTGGGGCAGAGTAAGATGGCTGTGATTGCTGGAGGTCAGTCATCTCAGCTCCAGGACATCTCTACAGAAGTTCCTCAGGGTAGTGTCTGAGGCCCAACCATCTTCAGCTGCTTCATCAATAACCTTCCCTCCATCATAAGGTCAGAAGTGAGGTTGTTCACCAATGCTTAAACAATGTTCAGCACCATTCACAACTCCTCAGACACTGAAGCAGTCCATGTTCAAATACAAGAAGATCTGGACAATATCCAGGCTTGGACTGTCAAGTGGTAGGGAGCATTCGCACCACACAAGCACCAGATAATGACCATCTCCAATAAGAGACAATCTAACCACCAGCCTTGACATTCAACGGTATTACCATCACTGAACCCTCAATGTCAACATCCTGGGGGTTACCATTGACCAGAAATTCAACTGGACTCGCTAGATAAACACAATGTTTACAAGAGCAGGTCAGAAGTGAGGATAACTGCAGTGAGTAACTCACCTCCTGACTCCCCAAAGCATCATCTACAAGGCACAGGTCAGGAGTGTGATGGAATACTCCCCACTTGCATGGATGGGGGCAGCTCCAACAACACCAAGAAGTTCAACATCTCCAGGACAAAGCAGCTGCTTCATTGACACTGCATCCACAAGCATCCACTCCCTCCACCACTACCAATCAGTAGCAGCAGTGTGTACTACCTACGTGATACACTGCAGAAATTCAGCAAAGATCCTCAGACCGCACCTTCCAAACTCACGATCACTTCCATCTGGAAGGGTGTGGTCAGCAGATACATGGGAACACCACACCTACAAATTCCCCTCCAAGCCACTTACCATCCTAACTTGGAAATATATTGCTGTTCCTTCACTGTCACTGGGTCAAACTCCTGGAATTCCCTCCTAAAGGGCACTATGGGTCTACCTCCAGCACACAGACTGTAACGGTTCAAAAGGCAGCTCACCACCATCTTCTCAGTTGCAACTATGGACAGGTATCTACTGACCTAATTTTTATATGAACAGAACAGAATTTAAAAATCTCAAAACTGCCACATGAGGTTTAGCATGTTTGCTAGATTATTAATCTGTCTCTTGACTATTGCATGTAAACATAGCCACTACTAACCAAAAGGATCAACTGACCATTATATTTAAAAAAAACTTCTTATAGCTTCTTCTGTTGTGATGTTCAGACTTGAAATAGGAATTTAGTCGTCTAATTGTATGTTTCAGTGTCGAGAATTTCTGTTAAAATGTGCGTGACAGCACTTCTGAAGGTGATGACCTAATTACATTACATTTTGTTTCAGTCGCGACTTGGTTGACATTGTTTCTTCTGAATGATTTGTGCCTTGGCTGTTTTAGTTCAACTGTGACAGTTTGTACAGGAATTGTATTTTGCCTGGTGGCAATCTGTCATTCAGATATTTTGTCAGATATGACAGGTTCGTTTTTGAAGCTTTCTTAAGTGGTCATTCTACTGCGTTCCTAAAACTCAATTTCACAATAGCTCAGATCTCCTGTGGTGTTCAGGAGAAGGCCAGTCTGGCCACTTCTAAATAATGAGATCATTACGGATTTTCACCTCAACACCATGGACCACCTTTACTCCATAGCCCTCAATACACTAACCTGACAAAGACCCATCTCAGTCTTGAAACCTCCATTTGACCCACGAGATCCCCAGCCTCAGGGAACACACAAGAAAAAAAGAGCAGGAGTAGATGATTCAGCCTGTCACAACTTTTCCACCATTCAAGATGATCGTGGCTGATCTCCATTTTACCACTGATTCCCCAGATTCCATGACTCCCAGAAAGATCATAAATCAGTCTATCCCATCATCCTTAAATGATTTCAACAAGGAAGGCGCCACAGAGCTCTTGGATAGAGACTCCAATGATTCACAACCCTTTGAGTAAAGCAATTTCTTCTCATTTCTATATGTCCTGGATGTAGTGTCCTGTGGTGTGTGTCACACTGCAGCACACAGTAACAGGGTTCTGCAGTCACTATCACAGTGAAACAGCCTGGGAGGAGGTTCCAACAGTCACCATCACAGTGAAACAGCCTGGGAAAAGGGTCCTACAGTCATCATCACAGTGAAACAGCCTGGGAAGAGTGTCCTACAGTCACTATCACAGTGAAACATCCTGGGAACTGGGTCCTACAGTCACTATCACAGTAAAACAGGCTGGGAAAAGTGTCCTACAGTCACTATCACAGTGAAGCAGCCTGGGAACATGGTCCTACAGTCAGAATCACAGTGAAACAGGCTGGGAACTGGGTCCTACAGTCACAATCATAGTGAAACAGGCTGTGAAGAGTGTCCTACAGTCACTATCACAGTGAAACAGGCTGGGAAGAGGGTTCTACAGTCACTATCACAGTGAAACAGCCTGGGAAGAATGTCCTACAGTCACTATCACAGTGAAACATCCTGGGAA
>NC_057712.1:134981860-134983296 GCF_004010195.1 Chiloscyllium plagiosum
TTGTCTGTGTGGGTTTCCTCCCACAGACCAAAAATGTGCAGGTTAGATGAATTGGCCGTGGGAAATTGTCTATAGTGTCCAGAGATTTGGTGGCTATCTGGATTGGCTGTGGGAAATGCAGGGTCGGAGGGCAGAGGGTGGTCCTGGGTGGGATGCAGGATCAGAGCAGACTCGATTGGCTGAATGGCCTCCATCCACACTAGAGGGATTCTGTGATCTCCAGCCACTGTGGTGAGATGCTGGAGGACTGAGGGGTGGCTAATGTTGTGCCTTTATTAAAGAAAGGCTGTAATAAGGAGCCCGGGAATGAGACTTGAGTATGACATCAGTGAACAAAGATCCTTCCAGCACAGGAGGCCCTTCGGCCCTCCAAACCTGCCTGATCCGGATCTCTATCCAAACCTGCAGCCTATTTTCCAAGGATCTGTATCCCTCTGCTCCCTGCCCATTCATGTATCTGTCTAGATACACCTTAAATGACGCTATCGTACCCACCTCTACCACATCCGCTGGCACACTGTTCCAGGCCCCCACCACACTCTGCGTAAAGAACTTTATACATATATCTCCCCGAAACTTTTCCCCTCTCACTTTGAACTCGTGACCCCTAGTAATTGAGACCCCTACTCTGGGAAAGGGCTTCTTGCGATCCACCCTGTCTATACCTCTCATGATTTTGGAGACCTCAGTCAGGTCCCCTCTGAACCTCTGTCTTTCCAATGAAAATAATCCTAATCTACTCAACCTCCCTTCATAGCTAGCGCCGTCCATACCAGGCAGCTTCCTGGTGAACCTCCTCTGCCCCCTCTCCAAAGCATCCGCATCCTTTTGGTAATGTGGCGACCAGAACTGTACGCAGTATTCCAAATGTGGCCAAACCAAAGTCTTACACTACTGTAACATGACCTGCCAACTCTTGTACTCAATACCCCACCCAATAAGGAAAGCATGCTGTATGCCTTCCTGACCACTCTATTGACCTGTATTGCCATCATCAGGGAATGATGGACCTTTTCCCTAGGATTTCCATTTACTGTATAGTTCACTCTTGAATTGGGTCTTCCAAAATGCATCACCTCGCGCTTGCCCCGATTGCCCTCCATCTGCCATTTCTTGGCCCAACTCTCCAATCTATCTATATTCTGTTGTATTCTCTGTCAGTGGTGGGAAAGTTGTTGGAGGGGATTCTGTGGGACTTACACACATCTGGAGAGACAGGAACTGATTAGGGATAGTCAGAATGGCTTTGTGCGTGGGAAATCGTGTCTCACAGACTTGATTGAGTTTTTTGAGGACACAACCAAAAAGATAGATAAGGGCAGAGAGGTAGACGTTGTCTATGTGGACTTTAGTGAAACCTTTTATGGGACTAATTAGTAAAGTTAGATCACATGGGCTTCAGAGTGAGCTTGTTAATTGGATACAAAATTGGTTTG
>NC_057712.1:134983796-134988066 GCF_004010195.1 Chiloscyllium plagiosum
AGCGTGGGCATTACGTTAGTCACATGCAATTTATGCAATGATGCATTTCTGTGAAACTTAAGTCTTCACTTGATGAACCCACCAAGCTGTTCCTGTGAAGACTAACCCCTTCTGTTTTCACACTCCTAGAAGTCAGCAGAAAATGTTTCAGATAAATTTCATCTAAGACTATTGTAGAACGACTGAAACTTTGCTTCCTTGGTTTTGTGATACACGATGCTTAGAATTCAGCTCCAGAATTTAGGTGGCATGACATTTTCTGTACAATTCTCGTATGGTCCATGTTGGATGTTACTTTGACAAAGGTTTAGACATGATCCTTATCCAAGTCAGGGAGATTGAGTTTAAGAGTCTTGAGATCTTGTTGCAGCTCTATAAAACTTTGGCTAGACCACAATAGTACTGTCCAGTTCTGGTCACCCTATTATAGGAAAGATGTGGATGCTTTGGAGAGAATTCAGAGGAGGTTTATCAGGATGCTGCCTGGACTGGAGGGCTTATCTTATGAAGAGAGGTTGACTGAGCTCGGACTTTTTTCATTGGAGAAAAGGAGGAGGAGAGGGGACCTAATTGAGGTATACAAGATAATGAGAGGCATAGATAGAGTCGATAGCCAGAGACTATTTCCCAGGGCAGAAATGGCTAACATGAGGGGTCATAGTTTTAAGCTGGTTGGAGGAAAGTATAGAGGGGATGTCAGAGGCGGGTTCTTTACACAGAGAGTTGTGAGAGCATGGAATGCGTTGCCAGCAGCAGTTGTGGAAGCAAGGTCATTGGGGACATTTAAGAGACTGCTGGACATGCATATGGTCACAGAAATTTGAGGGTGCATACAGGAGGATCAATGGTCGGCAGAACATTGTGGGCTGAAGGGCCTGTTCTGTGCTGTACTGTTCTATGTTCTATGTTCTAAGTCGCAAAGAAATGTTGTGACTGTGTCCCCAAAGATAATACTGAAGGTCCCCACATTGTCTCCCCCTTCTGAAGCACATACAGTCCCCCTGCAGACTATGCAATCTTCTTCCAACCTCCAACAACCTGTTTTGATCACAGCCAATCCCCAAACAATACTGCAAACCCATGGAAAACTTTTCCATACTTCAAGGATTGCTCTGTCTCCAGTCACCTAGATCACACACAAGGCAAAGCCAACAATACCTCAGCCTCATTATTATACCTGAAGATTGGCAAATTAACTTTTGCATCTCCTATATAATTGACTAGGCTCTGTGGATGTAGTTTTGTGCTACTGGATCTGATGCGAATCTGTCTGATTTAGCAGTGAGAGTGCAACACAGCAAGATGAGGGTATCCAACTCAGAAGACAGCAATTAGATTAGATTAGATTCCCTATAGTGTGGAAACAGGCCCTTCAGCCCAACAAGTCCACACTGACCCTCTGAACAGTAACCACCCAGACCCATTTCTCTTTGACTAATGTACCTAATACTATAGGCAATTTAGAATGGCCAATTCACCTAAGTTGCACATCTTTGGACTGTGCAAGGAAACCGGAGCACCCAGAGGAAACCCACGCAGACACGGGGAGCATGTGTAAATTACGCAGAGACAGTCACCCGAGGGAGGAATCGAACCCGGGTCCCTGGCAATGTGAGGCAGCAGTGCTAACCACCGAGCCACCATGCGGCCCCATGTCTTCCTGAAGCTATCACAGACAGATGTATCTGCAACAAATAAATTGGTCAGGACAATGTCCTTGATCTTGTTGGTTCCCTCACCAGCTACTGCAGGTCCTGTAAGGAAAATATGTCCTTCAACTTGGTCAGTAATGGTGCCACTGGCCAACTTTGGCTGATGGACATTGAAGTCACCCGCCCAGAATTTGTGCTCTTTCGACTTAAGTCATGTTCAAAATGGAGGAATGATGAATTACCACCTCCTCAAAGAGAGTGATATTGAAAATCAGCAGGAGTTTTTCTTGCCCATGTGTGATCTGATGCTATGAGTTTTCATGGGGTCCGGAGTCAATGTTAAGGGTCATTCTTCCCCAGCTGTATGCTACTATGCCACCATCTCTGGTAAAGCAGGACATATCTGGTGATGGTGCTGGTCATGTCGTTTAGCTGTATAGTATGATTTAGGTAGGACTTAGATTGTGAGGGCAAGAAAGAAAAAGCTTTACATTGCACCTAAAGCTATTACCTGACAATCAAGAGTGCTTCCCTGTGCTGTCTCACCCACACTCCATTCCCCCCATAGAAAAATAAACTGTGAGGTCAGACGTGATAGGATTTTAATCCTGCTCTCACCTTATGCTCTGATTTCCACATGCAATAAATACACTGAACAACTTATCAAAACAGGCACAGCAAGGAAAGAGATGATCTGATATGTCAGATAGTTTGTTTCAGGAGACTGTGATATGAAGCAGCAAAGAATGAATGTCACTGACTGCTTCTTAATCCCAAACCTCATCATTATACAATGTGACAGGCTAACCAACCATACTGGAATTCTTAGTTTTGCATTTCTCAGGAACAACATATTTCAAAGTAAAAGTTAATCATGCATGTGTGCGTATGTTATATGTGCACGTTTATACACTGTTAAAAATGAAAACATAAATATCATGAATTAGACTGTATAAAAATACAAAATTTATACTGTGAAATTATTCTATCTGTTAAATATATTCTGCATAATTATTTTAGAACTAAAATCTATTCTCTGGAATTATTCTAGATATAAAATGTATGTTGTGAAATTATTCGAGAGAGGCTGATACCTTGGAGCCTCACATTGCTTGATTGGGATTTACAGACACAAGAAACTGACCTCACCTTCCTATTACAAATCCACACATTAACACACACTAACACTATCGAGCTGGGGATTGTAACCTGTATGATCTATCTCCTTCTTTCCATTTCTCTTCAAATTACATAATATTCCTTAACTTGCTTTTCTTTCGTCTCCTTTTTTTTCTCTTTCACTTGGCATTAATTCCTTCTTGTTCTGTCAGTATTTCTCAGCTACTCTCCTATTTTTTCCTCTTTGCTCTATTTCCTTGACTCTCTCTGTCTCAAACTCATTCACCCCACAGGTTTGCTCTCGTTCTTTAGATTTCCACTCCACTTGGTTCTTTCTTGCTTCCCATTTTCTCTCCAAATAAATCTCTCTTCTGACTTTTCACGCTTGCTCTTCCTTTCTTCCTCTTTCCCAAATTCTCCAATCGGCTTCTCTCTCTTTCTATCTCCATTCAGTGTCTCTGTGCTCCCACGGCCTTCCTAACTCCAGTTTACTTGTTATCTGTCTCTTGCTTCCATCTCTCCCCTCAATGATTATCTCTGCACAGTCTCTCTCCTCAAGCCTCCTTCTTTCGCTCACTAGTTAAATCACTTCTTTCTCCACACTATATCTCTTTCCCATTTCCCTGAATCTCTCCCTTTATGCTGTGGCCTATTCTCACTCTAATGCATACAGTTGGCCCGATCACCCCCAATACCAGCACCCTTCCTCTCAATTTCCCCTCGCTGATTTCTCTCTCTTTTGTTTTCCCTCTCTGGCAACATTTTCCCTCACCCCTTCAGTTCCTCCCACTCCCTAGGCTGCACTCCCACCACCAAGTCTTCACCACCCCCCCATCCTGTCTCTCGATTCCTTTACCCCTAGCCTTGGTTTTTTCTCTGTGTCTCTCTCTTTTTCCAGACTCTATTCCCAGCTTCATTCCCATTCTCCCTCTCGCTTTCCTCAATCTCGCTCTGTCTGTCTCTGTCTCTCTCTCTCTAATTGCAGTCTTGCTGTATTGTTCTCCAGTTTCTATTTGCCAGTGTTTCTCTTCTCCACGTTTCCAGGTATTCCCACTATCTCTCTCTCTGTCCTTCAGGGTTTCTCCTCCAGGTCCCTTTCCCTGCCCCATATCTCTGTTAAGAATATTTCCCTCCCAGTCTTTCTCTTACAGTCTTCCCAGACTCTGTCAACTGTATCTATCTTCTCATTCTCCTCTCTGTCTCTCTCCCCGACTAACTCCTGAAATGTTACTTTCCCTGGCCTCTCTTTACACAGATTTCTCCCCTGTTTTTCTCTCCCCAGTTTCTCCCTCCCCAGATACTCTCCCCTTGACAATCCACCCCAGTCTTTCTCACATCCAGTACATTTTGCCTCACTCCGACAGCCCACACCTGACCCACAGACCCTTCCTGTCTCTCATTCTTACACTTTGTCCCTCTCTCATCTTTCACTCCAGTGACTCCCTCCTCCTGTCTCTCTCCCTAGTCTCTCTCATCCCCCCTCCTGTCCCTCTCCCCAA
>NC_057712.1:134990106-135008710 GCF_004010195.1 Chiloscyllium plagiosum
CTCTGTCTCCATCCCCTGTCTCTCTCTCTCTCTCTCACTCACTGTCCTCTGTCTCCATCCCCAGTCTCTCTCACTCTCCTGTCTCTCTCTCCAGTCTCTCTCTCTCTCTCACTCTCCTCCTGTCCCTCTTCCCAGTCTCTCCTTCTCTCTCTCTCACTGTCCTCTGTCTCCATCCCCAGTCTCTCTCACTCTCCTGTCTCTCTCTCCAGTCTCTCTCTCTCTCTCTCACTGTCCTCTGTCTCCATCCCCTGTCTCTCTCTCTCTCTCTCTCTAGTTCTCCCACCAGGCACTCCCACACTTACGTTCCAGATAGCGAAGAAGATGAGGGAAGAGCAGAGGACTAAGGAAAGCATGTAACAGAAGGCAGCGAATGTAAACGCCATAGTTTTCCTCAGTGCTGGCGTTTGCTTCCAAATGTCCGCAAATCCCATCGGATCGGAGTCCCACTCCGACAGCCAACAACAAATCCAGTGAAAACACTGTCAGCTCAAAACTGCTCCAGGGATCAGAACCAACACCGTCCGGACCGGACAAACATCGCGGCTTGTTCCCACTCCGAAGTTCCCTGAATCCCCTCCGTAATCTTCGCGCCCTACTGCCACCCTGCAACCCCGAATCTCTGATATAGTTTCCAAAACATTCACTTGTCAGTTCCCCCAGTTCATCTTCCGACTCTGAGCGCGGCAAAAAAAATCCTTCTCCACCAAATAATTTGGGGCTGAGTCAATCCCGACTGTTCCTGGGAACCAGCCCTTTTCCAGATAAATGGTTCAATCCCTAAACTCGGAGAACTCAGTCCTTTCTGTTCAGGAGAGTGGAGCCAGGCAAAGAACCTGAGAACTGACGAACCAGTTCCATTCTCCTCCTGAGCTGCTCCCTCCTCTCTGTCACATCCCTATCCCTGCCCGCCTCTTGTCAACAATTCCCAACGGATTGGCTGTCAGCGCCAGGATACACACAGCGCTGAACAACACAGCAACAAGGAATTGCTACCATACAGAGACATGCCAAACGACGACAGAGAGAGAACTCGCTTCAAGTGGACCATTGCTGCATCCCAAAGTGAACTACAGCCACCATGGTGACTGTTAAATCACTCACTGTACCAACAGCACCCATATCTACCACAGTGACAAACACCAACATTAACCCACCCTCTGCTCTTTAGCCTCATGCCTTTCGGTTGATATGATGTCTTCCCATTCCTTCTGCCAAACTGTATCACCTCACACTTTGCAATGTGAGAAAGTGTGAGGTTGTGCACTTTGGAAGGAAGAATAGAGGCATAGAGTATTTTTAACTTGGGGAAAGGCTTCAGAAAATCAGAAGCATAAAGGCACTTGGAAATCTTAGTTAAAGATTCTCTTAAGATTTAACATGTAAATTCAGTTGGCAGTTAGGAAGGCAAATGCAATCTTAACCTTCATTTCAAGGTGGCCAGAATACAAGAGCAAGGATGCACAGCTGAGTCAGTCCACATTTGGAATAGTGTGAGCAGTTTTGGGCCCCATATTTAAGGAGGAACATGCTAGCCTTGTGGTTTGCCGGGGTGGGGGCGGGGCGGGAAGGAAGGTTCCAGAGGACGTTTACAAGAATGATCCTGGGGATGAAGGGCTTGTCACATAAGGAGCGGTTGAGGACTCTGGGTCTGTACTCAATAACATTAAGAAGAATGAGGGGTGATTTAGTTGAAACTAACAGAATACTGAGAGGCCTGGATAGAGTGGACGCGGAGAAAATGTTTCCTCTACTGGAAGAGAATAGGACCCAAGAGGTGAGGAGGAATTTCTTCAGCCGGGGTGGGGAGGGGGGGTAAATCTGGGGAACTCCTTGCTGCACAAGGCTGTGGAGGTCAAGAAATTGAGTGTATTTCAAACAGAGGTAGAGAGGTTCCTCATTGGGAAGGTGATCAAAGGTTACAGGGAGAAGGCAGGAGAAGGGGGTGAGTAACATATCAGCTGTGATCAAATGATGGAGTAGAGTCAATGGGCCAAATGGCCTAATTCTTCTATATTTTATGATCTTCTGGCCTTAATCTTAAAGGTATACATTTAGGGCCTAATCAAATGGAATGTTTTGTTCTGGATATTGCCAAGTGTCTTGAGTGTTGTTGGAGCTGCACTCATCCAGGCAAGTTACTCAGCACACAACTCCCAGTCACTGACCTCTCTTGTAGCCAAAGTATTTATAAGGTTGGACCGATTCAGATTCTGGTCAAAGGTAACCATAGATAGAGGAGAAAGTGAGGGCTGCAGATGCTGGAGATCAGAGCTGAAAATGTGTTGCTGGAAAAGCGCAGCAGGTCAGGCAGCATCCAAGGAACAGGAGAATCGACGTTTCGGGCATAAGCCTTTCTTCAGGAATGAGGAAATGTGTGCTTTTCCAGCAACACATTTTCAGCTCTAACCATAGATAGAGTCATAGAATCACAGAGCACAGCATGGAAACAGACCCTTCGGTCCAACTCGTCCATACCGACCAGACATTCTAACCCAATCTAGTCCCACCTGCCAGCACCCAGCTCATATCCCTCCAAACCCTTCCTATTCATATACCCATCCAAATGCCTCTTAAATGTTTCAATTGTACCAGCCTCCACCACTTCTTCTGGCAGCTCATTCCATACCCCCTGGAAACATCCTTGTAAATCTTTTCTGAATCCTTTCAAGTTTCACAACATCTTTCCAATAGGAAGGAGACCAGAATTACACGCAATATTCCAACAGTGGCCCAATCAATGTCCTGTACAGCTGCAACATGACCTCCCAACTCCTGTACTCAATACTCTGACCAATAAAGGAAAGCATACCAAACGCCTTCTTCACTATCCTATCTACCTGCGACTTCACTTTCGAGCTATGAACCTGCACTCCAAGGTCTCTTTGTTCAGCAACACTTCCTAGGACCTTACCATTAAGTGTATAAGTCCTGCTAAGATTTGCCTTCCCAAAATGCAGTAGGGAGATGATTAGATTCTTTCAGGTTGTATATGGACATTGCCTGGCACTCGTGTGGCACAATTTTATTTGCCTCTTGTCTGCCCAAGCCTGGATATTGTCCAGGTCTTGCAGCATTTCAAAATGGACTGCTTTAGTTTCTGAGGAGCCAAATGGTGCTGAACATTGCACAATCATTCGTGATGAAAGGCTTATGCCCAAAACATTGATTCTCCTGCTCCTTGGATGCTGCCTGACCTGCTGTGCTTCTCACCACACTCTCAATCTTCCATATGCAGTTTCAAACATGAAGAACAAAATTTAATCCCGATGATTTTGACCTTTTGAAAAGATGAGCAGAATGTTGGAGGTAGAATGAAAATGAAATCTTACTCAAGCTCGTTTCTCTAACAAAAGGCTAAAAGGGACTGTAAATTATTTGGTAAATTTGTGTGGTTTGTTAATTAAATAAACAACTAGCTTCTTACTGTCTGCATCAAACTTGTGGCAAGCACCATTTTTCCTTGGTATTTAAAAGGCATCTGCATGGGTATATGAATAGGAAGGGTTTAGGAGCATATGGGCAAAGTGCTGGCAAATGGGACTAGATTAATTTAGGATATGTGGTCAGCATGGACGAGTTGGACTGAAGGTGGGTTTCTGTGCTGTACACCTCTATGACTCTGTGAGTGTGTGAGTTGTACAGTGGCAGCAGAATACCATCTACAAGATGCATGGCAGTAACATATCAAGGGTCCTTTGAAAGTACCTTCCAGGTCTGTTCATTTTTACATTCAGCTGATTCTCTAGTATTTCCCATAGCCTAGCAAGTCCTCTACAATCTGGCCTGATAGGGCATTAATGCCCTTCCAATTCATTCCAGGATATTTAGTCGTCATCTTCCTGTTTCTTCCTATCTTTCTCAAATATAATCAATGTGTGGTAGCATATTCGTTGTCATCAATTTATAACAGCAAGGTAATGGGCAGAATCTTTCAGGAGTCTGAGCAAGGTGGACTATGGTGAGATTGGTGGCAGAATCAGATGATAGGTCTGGTGAAATCAATGAAAGGCTTTTCTGATTTTTAGTAAGCAGCACGGTGAACTTCTTGCTAGGCAGCAGTGAGTTGCTCATTAAGGGAATTTGTTACTTTTTTTTATGTTCAATCATGGTATATGGGTGCAACTGAAAATGTGTTGCTGGAAAAGCGCAGCAGGTCAGGCAGCATCCAAGGAACAGGAGAATCGACGTTTCGGGCATAAGCCCTTCTTCAGGAAGAAGGACTTATGCCCGAAACGCCGATTCTCCTGTTCCTTGGATGCTGCCTGACCTGCTGCGCTTTTCCAGCAACACATTTTAAGCTCTGATCTCCAGCATCTGCAGACCTCACTTTCTCCATATGGGTGTAACTGGCTATTCAGCATTTACTTCCTGTTTGTTGTTGCCTTTGACAAGGTGGTGGTGATCTGCTTTCTTGAACTACTGCAGTCCATGTGCTGTAGGTAGACTCACAATGTTGTTTGGGAGGGAATTCCAGGAAGTTGTCCCAGTGACACTGAAGGAACAGCAAAATACATGAATGGATTGGAGGGGAATTTGCAGATGGTAATGATTCCATGTATCTGTTGCCTTTGTCCTTCTGGATGGACGTGGTTGTGGGTTTCAAAGGTGTTTTCTAAGGATCTTTGGTGAATTTCTGCAGTGTATCTTGTAGATGATACACATTTCTGCTAATGAGGTTCAGTAGTTGAGAGAGTGGGTGCTTGTGAATGTGGTGCCAATCAAGTGGGATGCTTTGTCCTGGATGTTGTCAAGGTTCGTGAGTGTTGTTGGAGCCGAACCCATCCAGGCAAGTGGGGAGTATTCCATTTCACTCCTCACTTGTGCCTTATAGACAGTGGACAGGCTTTGGGGAGTCAGGAGGTGAGTTACTCGACTCAGTATTCCTAGTATTTGGATCTGATCTTGTAGCCACTGCATTTATATGGCCAGTTCAGTTCAGCTTCTGGTCCATGGTAATTACCAGGATGTTGATAGTTGGGGATTCAGTGATGGTAAAACCAGCAAATGTCTAAGGACAGTGGTTAGTTTGTCTATTATTAGAATGGTCATTGCCTGGTGGCATGAATGTTTCTTGCCACTTGTCAGTCTAAACCTAGATATTGTCCAGACATTGTTGCATTGGGCAAGAACTGCTTCAGTGTCAGAGGAGTTGTGAATTATGCTGAACATTGTGCAGTCATTGGCAAAAAGCCTAACTTCTGACCATATGATGGAGGGAAGATCATTGACGTAACAGCTGAAGATGTTTGGGCCTAGAACACTCCCCTGAAGAACATCTGTAAATGTCCTAATGCTGAGGTGACTCACCTCTAAAACCCACAGCCATTTTTCAATGGAGAGTTTTTCCCTGATTCCCATCAACTCTACAAGAAGCAAGGGCTCCTTGATGCCACACTCAGTTGAATGCAGTCTTGATGTGAATGGCTGTCCCTCTCCCCTCCCCTCTGGAATTCAGTTATTTTGTCCATGTTTGAACCAAGGCTGGAATGAAGTCAGGAGCTGAGTGGCCCTGGCGGAACCCATCTGGGTGTCACTGAGCAGGTCATTGCTGAGCAGGTGCTGCGTGATAGCACTGTGGACAACACCTTCCATCACTTACTGATGACCAAGAGTAGACTGATAGGTGGATAATTGTCTGGTTGGATTTGTCCTGCTTTTTATGTACAGGGCACACCTGGGCAATTTTTAACATTGTTGGGTAGGTACCAGAGTTGTAGCTGTATTGGAACAGTTTGGCTAGGGGTTTGGCAAGTTCTGGAGCACAAGTCTTCAGTACGATTGCTAAAATGCTGTCAGCCCCATAGCCTTTGCACTATCAAATGACCACCAAGACATAGAGGAATCTAATTTGCTGAAGATTGGCATCTGTGATACTGGGAACCTTTGGAGAAGACTTAGATGTATTAAAAAGGAGGTTAAATGCTTTGTTGCCTGCTCATCTCAACTCATTAATATTCAGCTTTCTATCTTACTACATGGGTCAGTGAAAACACTGAGCACACTCAATCTGGAAACTTAATTTGAAGGGCTCCATGTTGCACAATAGGCACCAACATTCAGGGTACACTTCATGGACATGCATATCGTGTTCACTGAGCATAGAACGTGGCATCCAATTTGTGCCATTCTCTCAGAACACTCATAGAACATCTCCAATCCATTTACAGAACACCTTTGCACTTCACTGTTGCATTGGCAACTCTCATTGTAATAGAACACAGAAAATAGTACATAGAACAGTACAGCACAGTACAGGCCCTTCAGCCCTTTTATCCTATTCTAAGATAAGACTAACCTACATACCCTTCATTGTATTATCTTCCATGTACCTATCCAAGAGTCTCTTAAATGTTCCTAATATATCTGACTCTACTCCCACTGCTGGCAGTGCATTCCACACACCCACCACTCTCTGTGGAAAGAATGTATCTCTGACATCTCCCCTAAACCTTCCTCCAATCACCTTAAAATTTTGCCCTCTCATGATAACCATTTCTTGCCTGTCAAAACATCTCTGGCCATCCACTCTATCTATGCCTCTCAACATCTTATACACCTCTAGCAGGACATGTCTCATCCTTCTTCGCCCTCAGCCTTCTTCATAAGACATGCCCTCCAGTCCAGGCAGTATCCTGGTAAATCTCCTCTAAAGCTTCCACATTCGTCCTATAATGTGGCGACCAGAATTGAACACAATATTCCAAGTGTGGTCTAATCAGGTCTCACGGCTCTTAAACTCAATCCCCCTGCTAATGAAAGCCAACACACCAAAAGCCTTCTTAACAACCCTATCAATCTGGGTGGCAACTTTGAGTGATCAATGGACAAGGAACCCAAGATCCCTCTGTTCCCCCACACAGCCAAGAATCCTGCCTTTAACTCTGTATTCTGCATTCAAATTCAACCTTCCAAAGTGAATGATTTCACACTTTTCCAGAAGAGAAAATGCTGGAAAATCTCAGCAGATCTGGCAGCATCTGTAAGGAGAGAAAAGAGCTGACATTTCGAGTCTAA
This sequence comes from Chiloscyllium plagiosum, assembly GCF_004010195.1. Classification (NCBI taxonomy): domain Eukaryota; kingdom Metazoa; phylum Chordata; class Chondrichthyes; order Orectolobiformes; family Hemiscylliidae; genus Chiloscyllium; species Chiloscyllium plagiosum. The sequence continues at coordinate 134,997,121 of NC_057712.1, forward strand.
CTGACAAAGCTTTGACAAAGGGTCAGTTAGACTCGAAATGTCAGCTCTTTTCTCTCCTTACAGATGCTGCTAGACCTGTTGAGATTTTCCAGCATTTTCTCTTTTGGTTTCAGATTCCAGCATCCACAGTAATTTGCTTTTATCACATTTTTCCAGGTTAAGCTCCATCTGTCACTTATCAACTCAGTTCTGCATCCTGTCAATATCTCGTTACAACCTATAACAGTCCTCCACATTATCCACAACTCCACCAACCTTCATGACATCAGCAAACTTACTAACCTACCCTTCCACTTCCTCATCCAAGTCATTTAAAAAAGTCGCAAAAAGCAGAGGTCCCAGAATAGATACCTGCAGAACACCATTGGTCACCGAGCTCCAGGCTCAATACTTTCCATTAATCACCACCCTCTGTCTTCTATCGACTAGCCAATCTGTATCCAGGCAGCCAGATTTCCTTGTATCCTATGCCTCCTTATTTCTGAATGACCCTACCATGGGGAACCTTATCAAACAGCTTGCTAAAAACATGTACCCCACATCTACTGTTCGACCTTCATCAATGCGTTTTATCATATCCTCAAAGAATTCAATAAGGTTTGTGTGGCATGACTTGCTATCTCTAATCAAACTATGGTTTTCCAAGTAATCATAAATCCTGTCTCTCAGAATCCTTTCCAATACTTTGCCCACTACTGACGTAAGACTGATTGGTTTGTAGTTCCTTAGATTATCCCTATTCCTTTCCTTGAACAAGGGAATAACATTTGCCACCCTCCAATCATCTGGCATATTCCAGTGGACAGTGAGGATGCAGAGATCATCACCAAAGGCGTAGCAATCTCTTGCCTTGCTTCCTGTAACAACCTTGGGTATATCCCATCTGACCCAGGGGATTTATCAATCCTTATGTTTTTCAAAATTTTCAGCACATCCTTCTTCCTTAAATCAACCTGTTCGAGCATATCAGTCTGTTTCACACTGTCCTCACAAACGTCAAATCCTTCTCACTAGTGAATATTAAAACAAAGTATTCATTCCTCTCCTTCCTTTGACTTCAGGAGCAAGTTCCCTCCACTGTCCCTGATCGGCCCTACCCTTACTCTGGCCATCCTCATGCTCCTCATATAAGTGTAGAATACCTTAGGGTTTTCCTTAATCCTACCCACTAAAGCTTTTTCATTCCCCCTTCTAACTCTCCTAAATCCAGTCTTCAGTTCATTCCTGGCCACCTTGTAACCCTCTAGAGCCCTATCTGATCTTTGCCTCCTCAACCTTAAGTCAGCTTCCTTCTTCATCTTGACTTGATGTTCCATATCCCTTGTCACCCAAGGTTCTTTCAACCTCCCATCCTTTCCTTGTCTCAGTGGGACAAACCTGTCCAGCACTATCAGCAGCTGCTTCCTAAACAACTCCACATTTCTGTTGTGCGTTTCCCTGAGAACATCTGTTCCCAATTTAGGTGCTCCAATTCATGCCTAATAGCATTGTAATCCCCCTTCCCCAAATTAAGTACTTTCCTGTACCGTCTGCTCCTCTTCTTCTTCATGAATATAGTAAAAGTCATGGAGTTGTGATCTCTCCCACCCAGAGATCTGACACCTGGCATGGTTCGTTGCCAAACACCAAATCCAATATGGCGTCCCCTCCAGTCGACCAATCTACCTATTGCGTCAGGAATCCTTCCTGGACACACCTGACAAAAACTGCTCCATCCAAATCATTTGAACTAAGTAGGTTCCAATCAATATTAGGGAAGTTAAAGTAATCCCTGACAACAACCACGTTACTTCTGCACCTCCCAATCTGCTCCTCCATGTCTCTGTTGCTATTGGGAGCCTGTAGAAAACTCCCAGTAAAATGACTGCTCCTTTCCTGTTTCTGACTTCCATCCATACAGACTCTGTAGACAAACCCTCCTCGACAATCTCCCTTTCTGCAACTGTGATAATGTCCCTGATCAGCAACGCCACTCCTCCACCTCCTTTATTCCCCCCCCACCATTTCTTTTGAAACATCTAAACCCTGGAACATCCAAAAACCATTCCTGCCCCTGTGATATCCAAGTCTCCATAATGGCCACAACATCATAGTTCCAAGTATGGATCCATGCTCTGAGTTTGTCACCCTTATTCCTGATACATCTTGCATTAAGGTAGACACACATAGTGAAGTAAACTCATCACAACTGGCATTTAGCCAAAAAAGCATTAGTTAGTCATATGAGGCGATTCTGTTTGGTGAGTCAGCAATGTCGCTGTTGTGTTTATTATACTTTGCTTTGAGAATTCTTCGCTGAGCAGTTTAGGCTGCACTCAAACTTCAAACATTTTCTGTTTCATGCAATTTTCTCTTTTTGCATGGAAATAGCACCCAGGTTGGCTTGATGGTCACATTCAAAACTGAGTTGGCAATCTGGACTCCAATCCAGTCAACTCATAAATCAGTTACTCACTGTTTAGCCAGCACCATCTATATAATGATTTTTTTTCTCTCTCTCTCTGGTGTTGCAGCTTTGTAAACAGCTTTGAATCTTGTTTGAAGACTTTTCTTGTGGCTTTCAAGTTCACATTACTTTTTCAAAGAAAAGTCACAGCTGATCACTCGGTCATATTTTTGCTTTGTATTTATTAACACATAATTATCAATCTCATCTTCTCAATTAATGTAATTCAATTCAATGTAATTAAAAATCTGAGCCAGGCTTACTTAACAGACAGCCTAATGACTTGCAGTGACAGAGCAGCCAATGTACACATCTTCAGTCCAGCATTCTGCTGCTGGAGACCTCAAACAAAGAACAAAAAAAACAAAGAACCTTACAGCGCAGGAACAGGCCTTCCAAGCCTGCGCTGATCCAGATCCTCTATTTAAACCTGTCATCTATTTTCTAAGGATCTGCATCCCTCTGCTCATGCCCATTCGTGTATCTGTCTAGATACATCTTAAATGACACTATCGTGCCCACCTCTACCACCTCCACTGGCAATACATTCGAGGCACCCACCACCCTCTGTGTAATGAACATTCCACGTATGTCTCCCTTAAACTTTTCTCCTCTCACCTTCAACTTGTGACCCCTAGTAATTGAGTCCCCACTCTGGGAAAAAGCTTCTTGCTATCCACCCTATATATACCTCTCATGATTTTATAGACCTCAATCAGGTCCCCCCTCAACCTCTGTCTTTCTAATGAAAGTAATCCTAATCTACTCAACCTCCCTTCATAGCTAGCGCCCTCCATACCAGGCAACATCCTTGTGAATCTCCTCTACACCCTTCCAAAGCATCCACATCCTTCTGATAATGTGGTGACCAGAACTGTACGCAAGTATTCCAAGTGTGGCCAAACCAAAGTTCCATACAACTTTAACATGACCTGCCAGCTCTTGTACTCAATACCCCACCCAATGAAGGAAAGCATACTGTATGCCTTCTTGACTACTCTATTGACCTGTGTTGCCACCTTCAGTGTACAGTGGACGTAAACATGCAGATCTCTCTGTACATCAATTTTCTACAGGGCTTTTCCATTTACCATCTAGTTCATTCTTGATTTGGATCTTCCAAAATGCATCACCTCCCATTTTCCCAGATTGAACTCCATCTGCCATTTCTCCACCCAACTCTCTAATCTATCTATATTCTGCTGTATTCTCTGACAGTCCCCTTCACTGTCTGCTACTCCACCTATCATCTCAAAACTTGCTAATCAGACCACCTATACCTTCCTCCAGATCATTTATGTATATCACATACAATAGTGGTCCCAGAACAGATCCCTAAGGAACACCACTGGTCACAGTTCTCCATTTTGAGACACTCCGTTCCACAACTACTCTGTCTCCTATTGCCCATCCAGTTCCCTGTCCATCTAGCTACTAATCTATCTATATTCTGCTGTATTCTCTGACAGTCCCCTTCACTGTCTGCTACTCCACCTATCTTCGTGTCATCTCAAAACTTGCTAATCAGACCACCTATACCTTCCTCCAGATTATTTATGTATATCACAAACAATAGTGGTCCCAGAAAAGATCCCTAAGGAACACCACTGTCACAGTTCTCCATTTTGAGACACTCCGTTCCACAACTACTCTGTCTCCTATTGCCCATCCAGTTCCCTGTCCATCTAGCTAGAACACCCTGGACCCCATGCAACTTCACTTTCTCCATCAGCCTACCATGGGGAAGCTTATAAATGCATCACTGAAGTCCATGTATAATGACACCTACTGCCCTTCCCTCATCAATCAACTTCATCACTTCCTCAAAGAATTCTATTAAGTTGGTAAGACATGACTTTCCCTGCACCAAGCCATGTTACCTATCACTGATAAGCCCATTTTCTTCCAAATAGGAACAGATCCTATCCCTCAGTATCTTCTCCAGCAGCTTCCGTCAGGCTCAGGCTCACCGGTCTGTAATTACTTGGATTATCCCTGCTACCCTTCTTCAACAAGGGAACAATATTAGCAATTCTCCAGTCCTCTGGGACCTTACCCCAGCCTCACAGCTGCTGCTCATATGGTTTCATCCTGGTCCTTGTTAGCATCTCACCTCTGAAAGCAGTGACACCCTTCACTTTATATTATCCAAATGTATTTCTCCCTAACAAGAAAGACTGTAAGCACTTTTCCTTGACATTCAATTACTATCACCTATGGAGTCACCATTGATCATAAACTGAATTGGGTCAGCCTCATAAATGCTTTATCTATTACAGCAAAAAGATTTTGAATATTCCATGGTGACAGGCTTATCTCCTGAATCCAAAGACCTTCTTCATCATATAAACTTTATAGAGGTTTATAAAATCATAAGGGGCATGAATAAGGTGAATAGCCAAGGTCTTTTTCCCAGGGTTTGGGGGTCCAAAACTAGACGGTGTAGGTTTAAGGTGAGAGAGTAAAGATTTAAAGGGGCCTGAGGGACAACATTTTCACATGGATGGTAGTATCTTATGGAATGAGCTGCCAGAGGAAGTGGTGGAGATAGGTACAATTACAACATTTAGAAGGCATCTGCATCTTTACATGAATAGAGGGATAGCAGCCAAATGCTTGTAAATGGGACTAGATCAGTTTAAGATATCTGGTCAGGGTGGATGAGTTGGACAGATAGGTCTTTTTCTGTGCTGTTTAACTCTATGACCCCACGGTTCTGTCTACAAGAAACAAATCAGGGGAATGATAGATTATTCTCCATTTGCCTGGGTGAGTGCAAGCAAGTTTAACAAAATTCAAGCAACTCAACATGATCAAGGACAAAGTTTGATTGGCACTCCTTTAGCATCTTTCAAATTCTCTCTCTCTCTCTCCAGCACTACCTCATGGTGGCAGCAGTGTATATCATCTTTAAGATGCAATTCACCTAACATCTTCTGAACCACAAACTGGCCCACCTCGAAGAAAAATGGCAGTAGGCACATGGAACATCATCACTTGCAAGGTCCCCTCCAGGTCATGCATCATCCTGATGTAGAAATGAATCGGCACTCCTTTACAGTCACCCAAACTTTCAATTGCACTTTCCAAACTCGTGATTTTGACCATCTGAAAGAAAAGGGTAGCAGACAGATGACAAGGGAGGTGAAAAAGCAAGTAAGAGAAGCAAGAAGAATGATAAGAAAATGCTAGCAATCATTATAATGGGGAACCTTGTTGAACTTGTGATATGAACCTTCATAAGACCTCAGTCGGAGTATTGTGTACACATGTGGGTACAACCTAATAAGAAAGATGTGCATGCATTGAAGAGAGTGCATAAGTGATTTACAAGAATGATTCCAGAAATGGGAAATTTCAGTTATGAGGATTAATTGAAGAAGTTGTGATTGTTTTCCATGGAGAGAAGAAGGCTGACAGGAGAAGTGATAGATGACTGGACTGGATAGAGTAGCTGGAGTTAAGCTGTTCCTGCTTGTAAAAGCAACAAGATTGAAAGTGATGTGCAAAAGAAGTAAGCGCGATGTGAGAGAAATCTTTTTTCACAGAGCAAGAACTTAGGGTATGGAATGCAATGCCCAGAAATGTTACTGAGTTGTGAAAAGCGCAGCAGATCAAGCAATATCCGAGGAGCAGGAGAATTGATGTTTCGGGCATAAGCCCTTCATCAGGAATGGGGCTGAGGCAGGTCCAATTGAGACATTCAAGAGGGCATTGGATAATAGTTTATACAGAAATAGTGTGCAAGAGTAATTTGGCCACGCAGACAATGTCAATTTGAGATGAAGGTTCACCATCATCTTCCTGAAGTGGAACTTAAACCTGTTTGTTATCAAATGAGCCACAGCCGAACAAGTGTATGGTCGCCATCCAACCAGGAGTACATCAGTTAACAAAAACTTGGATAACAGTTTCAGCAACAGATGGGCTGAGGCGGGAGCAGGTGGGAAGTATAATGATGCTGTTGACATGTGGAAGCTCATTTTGGACTCAAATCTGTCGACAGGGTTGCAGACAGTCTGCTTGGGGTCTTCCTAATGTTTAACTAAAGGAAACCTATGCTTATCCAGTACTGAATGTCAGATGACAGTCTTACATTTTAGAGACACTGGAAGGGATTGAGATGGGTGGCAGGAAGGTAAAGCTGGGTGTCATCACTTGCTCTGATCTGCAGAACTGTTTGTTTTCCCCTCACTCCCTCTGTCTGCATTTTGCAGGGATCACTCCCTCTGGGACACTCTAGTGCATCCCACAACCACCAACACCAGCCCCCCTCTCCATGGCATCTGATATGAATGATTGATGGATTAATGGATTTATTTTTGTCATGTGTACTGCAGTATAGTGAAAAGCTTTGTTTACGAGCAGTACAGGCAGTTCATAGTAAGCAGGGACTTGCTCAGAGGCATACAGGTTACATTGCTTATTGAGGCTAGACAGTCCATTCATCAGTCTAATAATGGCAGGGAAGAGGCTGTTCCTGAACCTGCTGGTGCATGTGGTCCGGTTTCTATACCTTCTGATGGAAAAGTTGTAGAAGATCATTGCCGGGGTGCGATGAGTGTTTGATGATGTTGGCAGTGAGCTGTGTAGATGGAGTCCATGGATGGAAGGTTGGCTTCTGCAATAGTCTGGGCTGTGCACACCACCTTCTGCAGTTTCTTATGGCCCTGGGCAGAGCAGTTGCCGTACCAGGCTGTTATGCACCCAGACAGTGTGCTTTCAATAGTGCATCTGCAGAAGTCGGTGATGATCCTTATGGACAGGCCAAATTTCCTGAGCTGCCTGAGGAAGAAGGATTGTTGTGCCTTCTTGACCGTCACATCTAGGCGAGAAGTCCAGGACAGGTTGTCGATTATCCATACTCTGAGGTACTTGACGCTCCCCATCTTTCAACCTTAGTTCCATTGATGTAGATGAGGGTGCATTCTCCTCCTTTCTTTCTGAAGTCAATGATCAGTTTTTTTAGTTTTGCCAACTTTGCGAGAGAGGTTGTTCTCATTGCACCACATCACCTTCCCACATAACTGCAAAACCTACCCCTTCCCCTCCTCCCTGTTCCCCATCCAAGGGCCAAAACAGTCTTTTCAGGTGAAGCAGTATTTCTAATCTTGTGTATTGAATGTGCTGCACCCAATGTGGTCTACTCTACATTGGAGAAACCAAACGTAGACTAGGTGACAACTTTGCGGAACACCTCCAGTCTGTGCATCAGCATGACCCTGACCTTCCTATGGCTGGTCATGTTAACATAGCATCATTCTCACATACTCACATGTCTGTCCTCAGCATGCTGCAATGCTCCAGAGAATCACAGCAGAAAATGGAGGAACAACATCTCATCTTCAGACGAGACACTTTACAGCCTTCTGGACTTAATATTGAGTTCAACACTTTCAAATTGTGAATGTATCTTCCCTTTCTTTTAGCTTGTTATCATGAACTCCCCTCCCCCATCCCCTTTCAAGTCTGGAAGGAGACACATCATTGTTCTGCCATTCTCACAGCCTGATCACTTAATCTGAACTATCAACACCTTTTCTTCATCAGCACTCTACATTCACTACCTCCAACCCCACCCCTCCTCCCCTCCCCAAACTGTAGCTTAAATGCTGTCCCCTCCATACTTCAGCTCTGATGAAGAGTCATCTAGATTCTCAATAATAGCTTTTTCTCTCTCCATGGATGCTACCTGACCCACTGTGATCTCCAGTATTTGTTGTTTTCAGTAACACATAATCTTTCCTTAGTAAATCCATACTGACAGTTCTTGAATAATCAATGACTTGCTGCATATGAGCACAAACTGTTTCGTAATCTAAGCTATAGTTGACCAAGTATACGGTGGCCATCCAACATCGAATACATCAGTTAACAAAGATTTGGATACTATGTGTTAAGTAATCACCCCTAATTGAGCAAGGAAGAATCAATTATGTTGCTGTGAGACAAGTGTGTCAGAATGGCCAGACTGGAGTGATGTGTATCAGAATATAGATCAGTCCTCAGATTTCCAGTGACCTAGGAGCTGTAAGGCCATTTCACAAATCGATCAATGCCATTGATGGACAACATGGTCATCCAAAACACATTTGATATGCAACAGTCTTGGGAGAAAATTTAGAGCTCAGGGAATTAAAGAAACAGAATTAACCAGGATACAACTGTATTGAGTTATAGAAAACAGAGAGTACTAATTAATGAATGCTTTTCAGGCTGGGGTTTGTGCTGGAGTCAGTATAGAGACCTTTGCTTTTCTTGATGTGTATGTGGAAGTGCCAGTGTTAGACTGGGCGGACAAAGTCATAAGTTACATGACACCAGGTTATAGTCCATTGCTCCTTCATCAGGTGACTGCAGCGCACCGAAAGCTTGTGATTTTAAATAAACCTGTTGGATTGTAACCTCATGTCATTTGATTTCTGACTTTCTTTATATGTATCAATAACCTATACATTGGTGTCCAGTGCACAACATTAAAATTTGTGGATGAAACAAAACTTGAAAGCAGAGTACAATGTAAGGACTCGGAGAAAGTGAGGACTGCAGATGCTGGAATCAGAGCTGAAAATGTGTTTCTGGAAAAGCGCAGCAGGTCAGGCAGCATCCAAGGAGCCAGGAAGAAGGGCTCATGCCCGAAACGTCGATTCTCCTGCTCCTTGGATGCTGCCTGACCTGCTGCGTTTTTCCAGCAACACATTTTCAGCTATAATGTAAGGACTGTAGTGATCTGATTGCTATAAGTTTGACAAGCATCAGAATTGTATGAAACAACAATGCTTTAGATAAAGGGCCAGTTTAGTCGGGAGGTCACTAACTTGAGAACAAAGATTTAAAATAATTGTTGAATAAAGGAGAGGTGAATTGAGGAGAAATCCTTTCACTCAGAGAGTGGCAGGAGCCTGAAATTTACCTCTGAAAGGATGGTGGAGGCAACAACACTCATTACATTTAAAAATAATTGGATATGCATTTGAGGTGTTGTAATCTACGCTTTAGATCAAGAGCTCAGAAGTGAAGTGAAACAGGTCAGCTTTTTTTTTGACAGGCATAGTAGTATGGCCAAATGTTTTCATCAGTACAGTATATGTATATAATTTACCTTGGATCTAGAAAAGTAGCTGAAGAGGAGTCTGAGAAGTCAGTGAATAAATTAGACAACAAATTGGAAATTTGAACTGGAAATCGGAAGGAGATTTGCTAATTTGATGTGAATTTGCTGCCCCCTTCTGGACAGTAATTTAAAGTGTCAGCAATGGGCTGAAACTGAAAATTGGCACATTATCTCAGGCTAATGGAGAAAGGCAATGAAATTTACCACCCAGATGTTCAGGTAGATGTTTTACACCCATATCTCTTTGAATCCTATCAAAATTCTACAAATATATAAGATGAAAAAGTGTGGCTAAGATAAACATTTGTCCTTTAGAGGATGAGAAGTAGATTAGATTTCCCTACAGTGTGGAAACAGGCCCTTTGGCCCAACAAGTCCACACCAACCCTCCGAAGAGTAACCCCCCCATAACTATGGACAATTTAGCATGGCCAATTCACCTAACCTACACATCTTTGGAACATGGGAGAAACTGGAGTACACAGACAGTCACCCAAGGCTAGAATTGAACCTGGGACCCTGGCACTGTGAGGCAGCAATGCTAACCATGGAGCCACCATGCTGTCACCTAACCTACACATCTTTGGAACATGGGAGAAACTGGAGTACCCAGAGGAAACCCACACAGACAGTCACCCAAGGCTAGAATTGAACCTGGGACCCTGGCACTGTGAGGCAGCAATGCTAACCATGGAGCCACCATGCTGCCAGGGGGGTTGGTTAATGGGAAATGAGGAAATAGCCGAGGCATTGAACAGGTATTTTGCCAGTAACATGCCAGTAATTGATGACAAAGAGACTAAGGTAGGTGAGGACCTTAAAGGAGCCTTCCACATCCATCAAAGTTTTACCTGCACATCCACTAATATCATTTATTGTATTGCTGTGCTCTTGCAGCACCACTAATCCAGAATCGAGGACCTAGAAATGATCATTATCATGAAAGCGGTAGTAGGACAAAGTGAGGTCTGCAGATGCTGAAGATCAGAGTCTAAAAGTGTAGCGCTGGAAAAGCACAGCAGGTCAGGCAGTATCCAAGAAGCAGGGGAGTCAATGTTTCGAGCAAAAGCCCTTCATCAGGAATGTTGGGGGTTGCACGCAAGAGGGCTGAGAGATAAATGGGAGGAGGGTGGGACTGATGGCAAGGCAGCTAGAAATACGATAGGTAGTTGAAGGTGAAAGTGGGGGTGATGGTGATAAGTCGGAGGGGAGACTGGAACGGACAAGTGGGAAGGAAGATGGGCAGGTAGGACAGATCAAGAGGGCAGTGCCGAGTTGGAGGGTTGAATCTGGGATAAGGTGGGGGGAGGAGAGAAGAGGAAATTAGTGAAATCAATATTGATTCCGTGTGGTTACGGAGTCAGAGTCATAGAGATGTACAGCAGAGAAACAAACCCCTCGGTCCAACTCATCCATGCCGACCAGATATCCCAACCTAATCTAGTCCCATTTGCCAGCACTTGGCCCATATCCCTCTAAACCCTTGCTATTCATATACCAATCCAGATGCCTCCACCACTTCCTCCAGCAGCTCATTCCATACTCGCACCACTCTCTGTATGAAAAAGTTGTCCCTTAGGTCCCTTTTATATCTTTCCCCTCTCACTCTAAACCTATGCCCTCTAGTTCTTGTCGGCTCACTCCAGGGAAAAGACTTTGTCTATTTATCCAATCCATGCCCTTCGTGATTTTATAAATCTCTATAAGGTCACCCCTCAGCCTTCGATGCTCCAGGGAAAACAGCCCCAGCTTATTCAGCCTCTCCCTATAGCTCATATTCTCCAACCCTGGAAACATTCTTGTAAATCTTTTTTGAGCCTTTTCAAGTTTCACAACATCCTTCCAATAGGAAGGAGACCAGAATTGCATGCAATATTCCAAAAGTGGCCTAACCAACGTCCTGTACAGCCGCAACATGACCTCCCAACTCCTGTACTCAATACTCTGACCAACAAAGGAAAGCATACCAAACGCCTTCTTCACTATCCTATCTACCTGCGACTCCACTTTCAAAGAGCTATGAACCTGCA
>NC_057712.1:135008765-135020082 GCF_004010195.1 Chiloscyllium plagiosum
CCTAACCAACGTCCTGTACAGCCGCAACATGACCTCCCAACTCCTGTACTCAATACTCTGACCAACAAAGGAAAGCATACCAAACGCCTTCTTCACTATCCTATCTACCTGCAACTCCACTTTCAAGGAGCTATGAACCTGCACTCCAAGGTCTCTTTGTTCAGCAACACCCCCCATGACCTTACCATTAAGTGTATAAGTCCTGCTAAGATTTGCTTTCCCAAAACGCAGCACCTCGCATTTATCTGAATTAAACTCCATCTGCCCCTTCTCAGCCCAGTGGCCCATCTGGTCCAGATCCTGTTGTAATCTGAGGTAACCTTCTTCGCTGTCCACGATATCTCATCTGCAAACTTATTAACTACACCTCCAATGTTCATATCCAAATCATTCATACAAATAAAGAAAAGTAATGGACCCAGCACCGGTCCTTGTGGCACTTCACTGGTCACAGACCTCCAGTCTGAAAAATAACCCTCCACCACCACCCTCTGTCATCTACCTTCAAGCCAGCTCTGTATCCAAATGGCTAGTTTTCCCTGTATTCCATGAGATCTAACCTTGCTAACCAGTCTCCCATGGGGAACCTTGTCGAACACCTTACTGAAGTCCATACAGATCACGTACACCACTCTGCCCTCATCAATCCTCTTTGTTACTTCTTTAAAAAACTCAATAAAGTTTGTGAGACATAATTTCCCATGCACAAAGCCATTTTGACTATCCCTAATCAGTCCTTGCCTTTTTAAATATGTGTAAATCCTGTCCCTCAGGATCCCCTCCAACAATGTGCCCACAACCAACATCGGGCTCACAGGTCTATAGTTCCCTGGCTTGTCCTTATTACCTTTCTTAAATATTGGTACCAAGTTAGCCAACCTCCAGTCTTCTGACCTGTCACCTGTGACTATTGATGATACAAATATATCATGTAAGATTCTGTAAATCCGTTTTTTAGATTAGAATCAGCCTGGCCTTTGCTGCACAGACAGCCTCACACGGGAAACTCACACCTTCAATACATTATCTGGGCCGACATAACACCAATTGTTAAAGTTCACTTGAGAATGTAACTTTTAAAAAACGTTTTGTGATTTACATTTGAAAGAACTAGCCATTTGGGCGGCGCGGTGGCACAGTGGTTAGCATTGCTGCCTCACAGCGCCAGAGACCTGGGTTCAATTCCCGACTCAGGCGACTGACTGTGTGGAGTTTCCAAATAAACCTGCTGGACTATAACCTGGTGTTGTGTGATTTTTGACTTTATACACCCCAGTTCAACACCAGCGTCTCCAAATCATTACTTAAGAAACGATGTACTGTCACTAGACGGGGTGCAGAGGAGATTCACCAGGTTGATTCCAGAGTTGAGGGGGTTGGCTGATGAGGAGAGACGAAGTAGACTGGGATTATATTCATTGGAATTTAGAAGAACGAGGGGGAATCTTATAGAAACATAAAATTATGAGGGGAATAGATAAGACAGAAGTAGAGAGGATGTTTCTACTGGCAGATGAAACTAGAAAAAGGGGGCATAGCCTCAAGTTTAGGGGGAGCAGATTTAGGAATGAATTGAGGAGGAACTTCTTCACCAAGAGGGTTGTGAATCTATGGAATTCCCTGCTCAGTGAATCAGTTGACATTTCCTCATTGAATGGTTTTAAAGCTAAGATAATTTTTTTGAATAGTAAAAGAATTAAGGATTATGATAAGAGGGTGGGTAAGTGGAGCTGAGGCCATGAAAAGATTAGCCATTGATCTTATTGAATGACAGAGCTGGCTCGAAGGGCCAGGTGACCTACTTCTGCTTCCGATTCTTATGTTCTTATGTAAAGTTACGGTTGAAGATTGTGAAAAACAAACAGAGGTCCTGGTATTTTCTTGTCAAGTTTGATTTCTGCTCTCAGCATCGTAACCACTCCACTTCGCCCAAAAGTGAGAAGAATAGATATCAACCTTTTTCCACTAAAAGACTCTCAACTCAAGAGCTGCAATAATTGAATCTCCATTGCTGAGAGTTCGGACCACAATCCAGGCTGCCATTCAGTAATGAAGTTGTGCTAGCATAAGACCATAAGACAGAGGAGCAGAATTAGGCCATTTGGCATGAGTCTGTTCCACCTTTCGATCATGGCTGACATGTTTCTCAACACTATTCTTCTACCTTCTCCCCGTAACCCTTGATCCCCTCACTAGTCAAGAACCAATCTATCTCAGACTTAAATACACTCAATGACTTGGCCTCCACTGCCTTCTGTAGCAATATGTTCCCCAGATTCACCTCCCTCTGGCTGAAGAAATTCCTCCTCATTTCAGTTCTAAAGGGTCATCCCTTCACTCTGAGACTGTGTCCTTGGGTCCTTTTCTCTTCTGGTAGATGGAAACATCTCCATGTCCACTCAATCCTGCAAGTTTCAATCATCCTTCTAAATGCTATTGAGTACAGATACAGAAGCTTTACCTGCTCTTCTTATGACAAGCCCTTCATCCCCAAGATCATTCTCGTAAACCTCCTCTGGACCATCTCCAACACCAGCACATTCTTCCTTCGATATGGGACCAAAACTGCTCACAATATTCTAGATGTGGTCTGACAAGAGCCCTGTACAGCCTCAGCAGTACATTCTGCTCTTTTATTCGAGCCCTCTGAAAACGAATATTATCATTACATTTGCCTTCTTAACTGCCAACTGAATCTGCAAGTTAACCTTAAGAGAGTTGGAGTGACAGCGAGGACCAGAGGCACAATTGAAATGTGGGGCTTATTCAAGGACTAGCTACTGCAGGTCCATGATAAGTATATACCAGTCAGGCAGGGAGGAAGTTGTCGAGCACGGGAGCCATGATTTACTAAGGAAGTTGAATCTCTGGTCAAGAGGAAGAAGAAAGCTTATGTTAGGGTGAGATGTGATGGCTCAATTAGGGCACTTGAGAGTTATAAGTTAGCCAGGAAAGACTGACAGAGACAGCTCAGAAGAGCCAGGAGGGGACTGAAAATTCGTTGGCGGATAGGATCAAGGAAAGCCCTAAGGCTTTCTGTAGGTATATCAGGAGTAAAAGAATGACGAGAGTAAGATTAGGGCCAATCAAGGATAGCGTGGAAGGTTGTGCGTGGAGTCAGAGGAGATAGAGAAAGCGCTAAATGAATACTTTTCATCAGTATTCACACTTGAAAAAGATAATGTTGTTGAGGAGAATACGAGATACAGGCTACTAGACTAGATGGGATTGAGGAGCATAAGGAGGAGCTGTTAGAAATTCTGGAAAGTGTAAAAATAAATCAGTCCCCTGGGCCCAATGGGATTTATCCTAGGATTCTCTGGGAAGCCAGGGAAGAGATTGCAGAGCCTTTGGCTTTGATTTTTATGTCGTCATTGTCCACAAGAATAGCGCCAGAAGACTGGTGGATAGCAAATGTTGTTCCCTTGTTTAAGAAGGGAGTAGAGACAACCATGGAAATTATAGATCTGTGAGCCTTACTTTGGTTATGGGTAAAGTGTTGGAAAGGTTATAAGAGATTTATAATCATCTAGACAGGAATAAGTTGATTAGGGATTGGCACCACAGTCTTGTGAAGGGTAGGTCGTGCCTCACAAATCTTATTGAGTTCTTTGAAATAGGTGGATGAGGGTAAAGCAGTTGATGTGGTCTATATGGATTTCAGTAAAGCGTTTGATAAGGTTCCCCTTGGTAGGCTATTGCACAAAACACGGAGGCATGGGATTGAGGGTGATTTAGCAGTTTGGATCAGAAACTGGCGAGCTGAAAGAAGACAGAGGGTGGTGGTTGTTGGGAAATATTCGTCCGAGTTTAGTTACTAGTGGTGTACCACAAGGAGCTGTTTTGGGCCCACTGCTGTTTGTCATTTTTATAAATGACCTCAGTGAGGGCATTGAAGGATGGGTTAGTAAACTAAGGTCGGTAGAGTTGTGGTTAGTGACAAAGGATGTTATAGGTTACAGAGACATAGATAAGCTGCAGAGCTGGCTGATAAGTGGCAAATGGAGTTTAGTGTGGAAAAGTGTGAGATGATTCACTTTGGAAGGAGTAACAGGAGTGCAGAGTACTGAGCTAATGGTAAGATTCTTGGCAGTGTAGATGAGCAGAGAGATCTCGGTGTCCGGGTATATAGATCCTTGAAAGTTGCCACCCAAGTTGATAGGGTTGTTAAGAAGGGATACGGTGTGTTAGCTTTTCTTGGTATAGGGATTGAGTTTCGGAATCATGAGATCATGTTGCAGCTATACAAAACTCTGGTGCGGCCACAATTGGAGTATTGCATGCAGTTCTCGTCATTGCATTATAAGAAGGATGTGGAAGCTTTGGAGGGTTCCAAAAGCCTTCCAGATGCTGTCACAACTACCCAGTATCCCTACTTCTGTTATAAGGACTTCCTCAAGCAAAATATGAACGTAACAAACACTGACCCTGGGTTTCCTCTGACCCTTTCCAAAAGGGTTCAGAGGAGATTTACTAGGATGTTGCCTTGTATGGAGGGAAGGTTTTATGAGGAAAGGCTGAGAGACTTCAGGCTGCGACTTAATTGAGACATATTAGATAACCAGAGGGTTAGATAGGTTGAACAGTGAGACCATTTTCCCTCGGATGGCGATGGCTAGCATGAGGGGACATAGCTTTAAATTGAGGTGTGATAGATATAGGACAGATGTCAGAGATAGTTTCTTTACTCAGAAAGTAGTAAGGGTGTGGAGCGTACTATCTGCAGCAGTAGTAGACTCGCCAACCTTAAGGGCATTTAAATAGTCATTGGATAGGCATATGGATGAGAATGGAATAGTGTAGGTTAGATGGGCTTCAGATTGGTTCCACAGGTCGACACAACATCGAGGGCTGAAGGGCTGAAGGGCCTATAATGATCTATGTTCTATGTTCTAACCTTGAATTCAGATTCCTAAGTTTCCTTTCTGAAACCTTTCCTCGTTTTGAAAATAGTCTCCACTTCTATTCTTCCTACCAAAGTGCATAACCTCACACTTCTCAACATTGTACTCTGTCTGCCATTTGTTTGTCCACTCTCCAAGCCTATCCTAGACCTTTTGCAGCCTCCCCACCTCCTCAACACTACCTGCCCCTCCACCTATCCTTGTGTCATCTGCAAACTTAGCAACAAGGCCCTAAGTTCGTTCGTCCACATAACTTATGTATAATGTGAATAATTGTGGTCGCAACACAGACCACTTCAGAACTCCACTCCTCACCAGCTGCCATCCTGTAAAAGACCCCTTTATTCCCATTCTCTGTCTTCTGCCAGTCAGCCAAACACAGTCTGTGCTGCATTTCCTGTAGAGGAAGGCAGTAGGCTGAGAAAGTATCCTTTGTTTTCTCAAGGCCCTCTCCACAGTCAGCTAAGCATTTCATTTCTGTTTGCCTCTTCTACTACCCTTCCAATTCAATCTCCAGATGTCACAGCCACCTCCCAATCACCAGGGTCAGTGTTTGTAACGTTCATATTTTGCTTGAGGATGTCCTTATAACAGAAGTAGGGATACCGGGTAGTTGTGATACCATCTGGAAAGCTTTTGGAAATATGGCTGTCATCCATCTGATAAATATGGCTGATCCAGCACAGATCCATTGGCTTAGAAATGAAACATCAAAAATACTTAACTGGCTATAAATGACTGCATTTTCCCGGCCTCTGAATGATGTGCGCAAGGACAGAAAAGTTGGGAAGATACAACTAGACTGAAAAATTAGATTAGGAGAAAGTGAGGACTGCAGATGCTGGAGATCAGAGCTTAAAAATGTGTTGCTGGAAAAGCACAGCAGGTCAGGCAGCATCAAAGGAGCAGGAGAATCGACATTTCAGGCATAAGCCCTTCTTCAGGAATTCCTGAAGAAGGGCTTATGCCCGAAACGGCGATTCTCCTGCTCCTTTGATGCTGACTGACCTGCTGCGCTTTTCCAGCAACATATTTTTAAGCTTTGAAAAATGAGATTCTCAATATCAAAGAAAAATAGTCCAATTTTCTGCTTAAGCTTTCAACAGCTAGATGAGAATCTCACTAATAAGTGGTGATGGAGAGTTATTTGCATGTATTAACATCTCATTATCACTGAATCCTACCTTATTTGTGTGCAAGTTGCTATTTTCCCCATTACCAGAGAGAAACAAGATGGCACCAATTCCTGACTTGAAAGCCAGTATGCTAACTGGGCAGCTGCAGCTCACTGGTGTCTTCTCAGGACATCCATCTTAGTCCATAGTCCCCAACATTTCAGGATATTTTACACGGGCACCTGAAAACCACCTGAACCGTCCATCGAGTGAGGTTGGCATCAGCAAAACACAAATCTCACCACACATCATGATGCATCTCAGACTAACTTATTGTACAATTCAGCACTTCACAATACTGCATTTTGGAGCTCACCAACACCTTACATTGTTATATGGGTGTCAGGCTGCTTTGCACATTGGAATAGGCATTTAGCTCATGCGTCAGAACAGAGAGCAACTTAGGGCTCTGAGCTTGTTTTTCTAATACTCATTTACTTTATGCTACCCTGTAAACTCACAGCACGAAAATATGGGAAGTAAACATGTGGCTAACAGATTGATGTAGGAAAGAGGGGTTCCTTTTCATGGGGAACTGGTATCAGTATTGTAATGGGGGGATCTGTACTACTGTCTCCACCTGAACCAACCTCAGACCAGTGTTCTAGCAAAAAGGGTAAATAGGCTGGTCAATAGGACTTTAAAGTAGAAAGTTGGGGGGGGGTGTAAAACTTCTCCCAGTGGGAAACAAACCAGCAGGCAGCATCTGAGGAGCAGCAAAATCGACGTTTCGGGCAAAAGCCCTTCATCAACGCATCTCGTCCACATCCCGCACCTCCGCTCTCAGACCCCACCCCTCCAACTGTAACAAGGACAGAACGCCCCTGGTGCTCACCTTCCACCCTACCAACCTTCGCATAAACCAAATCATCCACCGACATTTCCGCCACCTCCAAAAAGACCCCACCACCAGGGATATATTTCCCTCCCCACCCCTTTCCGCCTTCCGCAAAGACCGTTCCCTCCGTGACTACCTGGTCAGGTCCACGCCCCCCCCACGACCCACCCTCCCATCCTGGCACTTTCCCCTGCCACCGCAGGAACTGTAAAACCTGTGCCCACACCTCCTCCCTCACCTCTATCCAAGGCCCTAAAGGAGCCTTCCACATCCATCAAAGTTTTACCTGCACATCCACCAATATCATTTATTGTATCCGTTGCTCACGATGCGGTCTCCTCTACATTGGGGAGACTAGGCGCCTCCTAGCAGAGCGCTTTAGGGAACACCTCCGAGACACCCGCACCAATCAACAAAATCGCCCTGTGGCCCAACATTTCAACTCCCCCTCCCCCCTCTAGCTTATCTCTCCACGCTTCAGGCTCTCTGCCTTTATTTCTGATGAAGGGCTTTTGCCCGAAACGTCGATTTTGCTGCTCCTCGGATGCTGCCTGAACTGTTGTGCTCTTCCAGCACCACTAATCCAAAATCTGGTTTCCAGCATCTGCAGTCATTGATTTTACCTAACAAACCAGCAGGTTAACATCTGTTTTGATGGATTCACCTTCGTGGAAAAATATGAAAGAAATGACAGGGAAGGAGAACTCAGGTGAGCTTGTGTCTTTAGCACAGACACAAATAGGACAGAGTATTTGGAAAGTGTCAGCAATCAAACTTCAAATACACTGGAACAAATGAATGACAATGAGAAGAGGGACAGTTAATACAGGACTGAAGGTGTTATACCTGAATGCTCGCAGTATATGGAATAAGGTAAATGAGCTTGTGGCACAGATTGAAATGGGCAGGTATGACGTGGTGGGCATCACAGAGACGTGGCTGCAAGGGGATTAGGATATGAATATCCGAGGATATGCATCCTGTTGAAAACATAGGATTGCCTTATTAGTAAGAAATGAAATTAAATCATAGTAAGAAATGATGTAGGGTCAGATAGTGTAGAATCTGTGTGGGTAGAGTTGAGGAACTGCAAAGGTAAAAAAAAACCATAGTAGGAGTTATGTACAGGCCTCCAAACAGTGGTCAGGAGCTGGTGTGCAAGATACACCAGGAGATAGAAATGGTATGTAAGAAAGGCAAAGTTACAGTGATCATGGGGAATTTCAATGCGCAGGTGGACTGGGAAAATCAGGTTGGTAATGGATTGCAAAAAAAGGAATTTGTGGAATGTCTATGAGATGGCCTTTTGGAGCAGCTTGTGGTGGAGCCCAATAGGGAACAGGCAATACTGGATTTAGTGTTGTATAATGAGGTAGACTTGATAAGGGAACTTAAGGTGAAGGAACCCATAGGAGGTAGTGATCATAATATGATTGAATTTATTCTGTAATTTGAGAGGGAGAAGATAGAATCAGAGGTAACAGTATTACAGCTGAAATACACAGCTACAGAGGCATGAGGGAGGAGCTGGGTAGAATTGACTGGGAGAGGAGCCTAGCGGGAAAGACAGTGGAACAACAATGGCAGGAGTTTCTGGGAATAATTCAGGAGACACAGCAGGGATTCATCCTGAAGAAAATGAAGCATCGTACAAGGAGGATGAGGCAACCATGGCTGACTAGGGATGTCAGGGATAGCATAAAAGGAAAAGATAAATCATATAATGTGGTGAAGGGCAGTGGGAAACCAGAAGATTGGGAAGCTTACAAAGACCAACAGAGGAAACAAGAAAAGGACAGAGAAGATTACATATGATGGTAAGGTAGCTAGTAATATAAAGAAAGACTGTAAGAGTTTCTTTAGATATATAAAGGGCAAAAGAGAGGTAAAAGGGGACATTTGACTGCTGGAAAATCACGCTGGAAAGACAGTAGTGGGGAACAAGGAAATGGCAGAGGAACTGAATAATTACTTCACATCAATCTTTATAGTGGAAGACACGAGTAATATCTCAAAAGTTCAAGAGAAACAGGGGGCAGAGTTGAGGATAGTGGCCATCACCAAGGAGAAGGTGCTAGAAAACCAAACGGCCTGAAGGTGGAGAAATCACCTAGACCAGAGTTCTAAAGGAGATAGCTGAAGAGATAGTGGAGACATTAGCGGTGATCTTTCAGGAATCACTGGAGTCAAGAAGGGTCCCAGAGGATTGGAAAATCGCTAACGTGACAACCCTGTTTAAAAAGGGAGTAAGGCAAAAAACGGAAAATTATAGACCGATTAGTCTAACCTTGGTCGTGGGTAAAATCCTGGAATCCATTGTGAAGAATGAGATCTCTGAACACTTGGAAGTGCATGATTTTATCAAGGGGAGGTCATACCTAACAAATCTGCTCAAATTCCTTGAGGTATTAACGAGCAGGTTAGACCAAGGAGAGCCAATGGATGTTATCTACCTGGACTTTGACAAGGTACCGCATAGGGGGCTGCTGAGTAAGATAATGTTAGATGTGTTAGAGCCAAGGTACTAGCATGGAAAGAAGCTTGGCTGTCTGGCAGAAAGCAGAGAGTGGGGATAAAAGGGTCCTTCTCAGGATGGCAGCTGATGATAAGTGGTGTTCCGCAAGGCTCAGTATTGGGATCACAGCTTTATATTTTATACATTAACGAACTAGATGAAGGAACTGAGGGCTTTCTAGCTAAGTTTGTAGATGATACAAAGATAGGTAGAGGGACAGGCAGTATTGAGGAGGGGGGGAGGCTGCAGAAGGCTTTGGACAGGTTGGGAGAGTGGACAAAGAATTGGCAGATGGAGTACAACGTGGGAAAGTGTGAGGTCATGCACTTTGGTGGGAAGAATAGAAGCAGGGACTATTTTCTAAATGGGGAGAAAATTCAGAAGTCTGAAATGCAAAGAGACTTGGGAAGTGGAACATAGAGCATTACAGCGCAGTACAGGCCCTTAGGCCTTCGATGTTGCACTGACCTGTGAAACAAATCTAAAGCCCATCTAACCTACACCATTCCATTATCATCCATATGTATATCTAATGACCATTTAAATGCCCTTAAAGTTAGCGAGTCTACTACTGTTGCCGACAGGGATCCCACTCCCCTACTACTTTCTGAGTAAAGAACCTACCACTGACATTTGTCCTATATCTATCACCCTTCAATTTAAAGCTCTGTCTGCTCGTGCTAGCCATCACCATCTGAGGAAAAAGGGTCTCACTGTCAACCCTATCTAATCCTGGAATCATCTTATATGCCTCTATTCAATCACCTCTTAACCTTTCTCTCTCTAACAAAAACAGCCTCAAGTCCCTTAGCCTCCTTGGTCCACTTGACAAGAGATTCAACTTCTTTAGTAACCCACGGTTCCCTCACTCGACCATTTCCTCTCTGCCTGACAGGTTCATACTTATCAAGGACACACAGTAGCTGTTCCTTGAACAAGCTCTACATTTCAATTGTGCCCATCCTCTGCAGTTTTCTTCCCCATCCTATACATCCTACATCTTGCCTAACCGCATCGTAATTATCTTTCCCCCAACTATAACTTTTGCACTGCAGTATATATACCTATCTTTTTCCAGCGCTAAAGTAAACATAACTGAATTGTGGTCACCATCAATAAAGTGCTCACTTACCTCCAAATCTAACACCTGGCCAGGTTCATTACCCAGTACCAAATCCAATTGGCCTCCCCTTTTGTTGGTCTATCTACATACTGTGTCAGGAAGCCCTCCTGCACATATCGAACAAAAACTAACCCATCTAAAGTACTTGAACGATAGTGTTTCCAGTCAATATTTGGAAAGTTAAAGATCCCCATAACAACTACCCTGTTACTTTCACTCCTATCCAGAAACATCTTTGCAATCCTTTCCTCTACATCTCTGGAACTATTCAGAGGCCTTAGAAAACTCCCAACTGGGTGACCTCACCTTTTCTGTTTCTAACCTCAGCCCATACTACCTCAGAAGATGAGTCTTCAAACGTCCTCCCCCTCTTATACCACCTGCCCTCATCTTACTGAAACAGCTAAATGCCGGATCCTGCAACAACCATTCCTGTCCCTTCTCTATCCATGTCTCCAAAATGGCCACAACATCAAAGTCCCAGGTACCAACCCATGTTGTAAGTTCACCCAGCTTAATCTGGATGTTCCTTTGGGTGTAGGTTTGCTCGCTGAGCTGTAGGTTTGATACTGGATTATTGGTGCTGGAAGAGCACAGCAGTTCAGGCAGCATCCAAGGAGCTTCAAAATCGACGTTTCGGGCAAAAGCCCTTCATCAGGAATGAAGGCCATTCCTGATGAAGGGCTTTTGCCCGAAATGTCGATTTCGAAGCTCCTTGGATGCTGCCTGAACTGCTGTGCTCTTCCAGCACCACTAATCCAG
>NC_057712.1:135021271-135032996 GCF_004010195.1 Chiloscyllium plagiosum
TTTATCTTAGCCTGCTGGACCAACTTTCCTCATTCCTGAAGAAGGGCTAATGCCCGAAACGTCGATTCTCCTGTTCCCTAGATGCTGCCTGACCTGCTGCGCTTTTCCAGCAACACATTTCCATCTCTGATCTCCAGCATCTGCAGACCTCACTTTCTCCCGCTAGCACATGGCATGAGTAATAAATCAGAGTTAACAGCTCTGTTTGTTCTAGCTCTAAGCTTCCACCCTAGCTCCCCGACTTTCTGCCTTACATCCCCATTGCTTTTCCTTCCAGCCTCAAGTTCGAGTCCCGGATTGTCCCAAGGAAAAATTGCAGGTTGAATCTGTAATTAGGATGGCAAAATCAATATTGCCATTTATTTTGAATGAACTTGAATATAAAAGCAGGAATGTATTTCTGAGGCTCTGTTTTGGGTCCCATATCTCAGGAAAGATGTACTGGCCCTTCCTCAGAGGAGGTTCACAAGAATGGTCCCAGGAATGAAAAGCTTAATACATGAGGAATGTTTGAAGACTCTGGGTCTATACTCAATGGAGTTTAGAAGGATGAGGGGGATCTAACGGAAACTTACAGAATACTGAATGGCCTAAGACTGAGTGGCTGTTGGGAAGATGCTTCCATTGGTAGGAGTGACTAGGACCAAAGGGCACAGCCTTAAAGGGAAGACCTGTAGAATGGAGATAAAGTGAAACTTCTTCAGCCAGAGAGTGGTGGATCTGTGGAATTCACTGCCACAGAATGCTGTGGAGGCCAGGTCATTGAGTATATTTAAGATGGAGATAGATAGGTTCTTGATTGTCAAGGGGATCAAGGGTTTCAGGGAGAAAGTGGGAGAATGAGGTTGAGAAACTTATCAGCCCTGATTGAATGGTGGAGCAGACTCAATAGGATAAATGGCCTAATTTCTGCTCCTATGTCTTATAGTCTTATCTCTCACTAGCCTTTTTACGCCAATAGGAAGCCAAGCGGCTTTTCATTTTTGCCAGCAATGAACAGTTAAGAGATTGGCAAAGTTGGTTTATGGCACTGTGCTATCTCAATGTTACCCCAACAGCATAAAGCAGCAGCTAATGTGGTAAACACACTGTATGTGCATCAACCAGATGGCTGTGTCTGAACGTCTAAGGGCAGTAGCTCTTAGTTGAGTTAAGATGGTCAACCAGGAGCCTGTCTGCCCTCAGTCAGAAACTTGGTGATATATTGACAGACACAGAAGTCAGGAAGGGTTAGTAGACTGGGGGATGGGGCGTGCGAGAGCCAATGAAGGAAAATGTTGAATGCAACTTTGTAAGTGGTAAACCATGAGCTTTCCTGGAAGATTGGTGCAATGACAAGGTTAGAATGACCTTGCGAGGTAACAGAGAGAAGATGGCAGCACTCAGCCTTGCAGAACACAGTATTTTATTAACTGTCTTGCGGTACTGCTGTACAGTCCTCTGTACATGCAGGATTGCAAGGTCCGAGCACCAGCAAGCACTTCTGGAGATGTGTTCCCTCTTCGCATTAAAGATAGCTTCTATTGTCACTTGTGGCTACCATAATGCTGAATGGAATCAATTCACAACAAATCTAACCAGCTCACACTATCCATATGCACTTAGGCAGCAATGTCATATACTTCCACATGGCCCATTGCATCCACCATTTTGCCATTACCAACAACTAAGGGATCAACTGCAAAGGACTATATCGGAGCAACAGATAAAAATAAGACACTGATCTGGTGAAGTTACAACACAGGACCACATGCATGGTAAACAGCAGATCATCATATTATAAACAGAACTAAGCATTTTCACAAAAAGTGGTTTGAATTGAAATGTCTAAAATCCTGCTACATTCTCGTTGTGAATGATGGTGAGCAATGAAACAAAATAACTGTAGGAAGGTGATGTCTCAATGTAAAAGACAACCATCTTCATCCAGAATGCTTGGCCTTCTTGTGAGATTCTCAACATCATGAATGCCAGTCTTAGAACATAGAACATAGAACATAGAACATAGAAGAATACAACGCAGTACAGGCCCTTTGGCCCTCGATGTTGCGCCGATCCAAGCCCACCTAACCTATACTAACCCACTATCCTCCATATACCTATCCAATGCCCGCTTAAATGCCCATAAAGAGGGAGAGTCCACCACTGCTACTGGCAGGGCATTCCATGAACTTACGACTCGCTGAGTGAAGAACCTACCCCTAACTTCAGTCCTATATCTACCCCCCCAGTCTTGAGATAACTGAATTCACTCCATATGATTTTTGAGGAACAACAGAGCACACTGGATACAGGAGAGGCAATGAGTCACAGCAATCCCAAATTCAGTATGGAATAGCTGTTTCTTTTTATTTTGTACTTTGTAAAACTGTGGACTGACATAAACAGGAATGTTTTGAGTTCAGAGATTTACAAAGATGGCTACAATGTTTTGAAAACAAGGAGTTTGACACCTTTTATGAAGCTGTTTATGTTCCAGCTATGGGTTCCAACAAAATGCAGATGAACGGGAGCCAAGAGGTTGTTTACAAGTGAAGCTGATTGATTGGTGGACTGGAGACCAATTATCAATGACAAAGGTCCTCAGCATGCCAATAATAAGGCAATTATGAAATAACACCACTGAGGCTGATATCCTGTCACTAAGTCCCCCTTTATTTACACATGGAGAGTCCTTGACACTGGTCCATCTCCCTCAGAGCCAGCTGTTTATATCTGTCAGCCAGGGCTCCCCGATTGGACCAGATTATCAGCCCCAATCAGGGACCTCATATTCTACGAGGCCCACCTAGCTGACCTTGTTACAATCACGACAGATTAGTTGTCAGGTAATAAAATAGCCTGGGCTGTGAACCAGATAAAGAGACGTTAGTCAGACCAGAAGAGAAACAAGTAGGTCTGAAGCAATTTAGAACTCATTTTCAGTTCTCTGCAGTAAAGCCACTTTTATACCGAAGAAAAGCAGTTTTTCTTTCCTTCAGAAACTGCAACATTTAATTGAATATGTCAGAGACTTTTCATAAGTGTGCCTCTTATGAAAGCATTTGGTGAAAGGAAAGTTGAGGAGAAACCTTCTAATCAACAAGAATCAACCAATCAGAGCTTGTGAACAAAGATTATGGAATCTTTTTCAGTTTTTCCTGCACCAGTGCATTCTTTTTCCTGTTCATGCTTGTCTGTCTGTGTGTGTGTGTGTGTATGTAATGAGTTTATAAGGGATTTCAATTTTAATTTGTCGAGTTACTTAATTTCATTGTTTACCTGTTGGTAGGATCCTGGAATAAATAGTGATTTTTGTTGAATACAAAAACTGATCCATGTTTCTATTGACTCTGGATCTGAAAATCAGGTAGTTTGCTTTCTTTTAAAATCTTCAACTTTTGTGATGACTCCAGAATTGCGGGGCTTGATTTCAAGTGCACTGCCGAGTGAGTTGTGACAAGTATGATGACTGGTATACTAGCCTGCAGCTTCAACACTGGTAATATGGAACTATAGAAAAACTGGTAATGTGGAAATGTATGCAGCCATACTCTGTCCAAAAAGAAATAATACAATTTTCATCAAAACGATGGGAATTGGTGGAAAACTTCCACTGATTGGAATCATTCCTAGCACAACAGAATAAACTTGTGCGTGTTGTGGTTCAGTCATCTCAGTCCTAGGTCATGGCTGGAGGAGACCATCAAGGCAGTGTTCTTGGCTTGCCTTTCACATCATCAACTACATTCCTTTCATCATAGGATAAGAAATGGACATGTTTTAGAAAGATTCCATGATGCTCAAGATAATGAGCCCACATGCAGCACGGTGGCACAGTGGCACAGTGGTTAGCACTGCTGCCTCACAGTGCCTAAGACCCGGGTTCAATTCCCGCCTGTGGCGTCTGACTGTGTGGAGTTTGCACGTTCTCCCAGTGTCTGCGTGGGTTTCCTCCGGGTGCTCCGGTTTCCTCCCACAGTCCAAAGATGTGCAGGTCAGGTGAATTGGCCAAGCTAAATTGCCCGTAGTGTTAGGTAAGGGGTAAATGTAGGGGTATGGGTGGGTTGCGCTTCGGTGGGTCGGTGTGGACTTGTTGGGCCGAAGGGCCTGTTTCCAAAACTGGAATGTAATCTAATCTAGTAATCTAATCTGGACAATTAAAAGGAGGAAAGGTTTTCAACAAGTATCCCCATCTTCAATTGTGGGGGAGTCCAACACGCCTGTGCAAAAGCCAAGGCTGAAGCATTTGTAACAATCTTCAGTCAGAAGTGCCAAGTGCTTGATTTATCTTGTCTTTCTCTTGAGGTCCCCAGCATTATAGATGCCTGTTTTCAGCCAACTTAATTCAAATGAAGGCACTGGATCCTGCAAAGGGTTTGCGTCCTGACAACATCCTGATAATAGAACAAAGAACAAAGAACATTACAGCACAGAAACAGGCCCTTCAGCCCTCCAAGCCTGCACCGATCTATATCCTCTATCTAAATCTGCCATCTATTTTCTAAGGATCTGAATCCCTTTGCTCCTATCCATTCATGTATCTGTCTAGATTCATCTTAAATAATGCTATTGTTCCAGCCCGCTCATCCTGGGTTTGGATTTTATTACAAGGAGAGGTGAGTATATTAGGCCTGTACCTATTAGAGATCAGAAGAATAAGAGGTGACCTAATTTAAATGCATACATTTCTTAAACACAAAGAGAAAGTGCTGGAGATACTCAGCAGGTCTGGTAGCATCTGTAGAGAGGTAGTACAGAGTTAACATTTCATTACTCAACTCAAAATGTTTACTCTAGTTCTCCACCATCTGCGGTTCTCTGTTTTATATCAAATTCTTAGATGGCTTGACAAGGTAGATGTGGAGAGGTTGTTTCCCTTTGTAGGAGAGTTTCGGACTAGAGGACATCATCTGAGAACAATGGATCACACACTTAAGACGGAGATGAAACAGAATTTATTTCCCTCAGAGAGTGGTGAATCTGCAGAACTATAAATATAGAGGATTGTCAAGGTTGGGTCATTAAATGTCTTCAAGTCCAAAAGAGACAGATTTTTATACAATGGTTATGGGAAAGAGACAGGAAAGTGGAGGTGGGGAGAGCTGATCTCATTGAATGGCAAAGTGGACTTGATGAGCCAAATGGCATTCTTCTGCTCCTATGTCTACTTGAGACTTCTCATGGTCTTAAGTAGTACATAGTTAGCAATAGCCTGCCAACTGGTGCATAGACTAAGTTCCACCAGGGCTGCTCAGCTCCTAACCTAACTACCACATTAGTCTAAACATGGGCACTCAAGGAATGTGAAATTGACTGACTTTGACATCAACGTAATCTCTGACACAATGTAGAAGAGTTCTAGAAAAACCTGAGTCAATATGAATGAAGGAGTTAGCACAAAGGAAAATAATTGCGGTTGCTGGAGGCCAATCATTTTAGCCCCATGATAATGTTGGAGGAGATCCACAGGGAAGTGCTCTTGGCTCAATCATCTTCAGCTGCTTCATCATGTGTGGAGATGGTGGTATCATGGCAGTGTCAGTTGACTAGAAATCCAGAAACTCAGGCTAATATTCAACAAGGGTTCCAATCCTATCAAGGTAGCTGATGAACCCTAAACTCAACTAACCATCTGGAAAACAAATACTTGTCTCAGTAATAATCACCATGACAATTGTTGGTTGCTGTAAGAAACCTAGTTGGTTCACTAATGTCTTTGAAGGAAGAAAATCTTCTATCCTTACCTGGCCTGACTTACATGTGATTGTTAACTGCCCCAATAAACTGCATATCATAGAATCAACACAGTGTGGAAGCAGACCATTCAGCCCATCAAAATCACACCAACACTCCAAAGAGCATCACACCCAGAACCACTCACCTACTCTACAACTCTCCATTTCCCATGCCAATCCACATAGCCTGCACATAGAGCCATAGAGTCATAGAGATGTACAGCATGGAAATAGACCCTTAGGTCCAACCCGTTCATGCCGACCAGATATCACAACTCAATCTAGTCTCAGCTGCCAGCACCAGGCCAATATCCCTCCAAACCCTTCCTATTCATATACCCATCCAAATGCCTCTTAAATGTTGCAATTGTACCAGCCTCCACCACATCCTCTGGCAGCTCATTCTATACACATACCACCCTCTGCGTGAAAAAATTGCCCTTTTTATATCTTTCCCCTCTCACCCTAAACCTATGCCCTCTAGTTCTGGACTCCCCACCCCAGTGAAAAGACTTTGTCTATTTATCCTATCCATACCCCTCATAATTTTGTAAACCTCTATAAGGTCACCCCTCAGCCTTCGACCCTCCAGAGAAAACAGTTCCAGCCTGTTTAGCCTCTCCCTGTAGCTCAAATCCTCCAAACCTGGCAACATCCTTGTGAATCCTTTCTGAACCCTTTCAAGTTTCACAACATCTTTCCGATAGGAAGGAGATGAGATTTGCACGCAATATTCCAACAGTGGCCTAACCAATGTCCTGTATAGCCGTAACATGACCTCCCAACTCCCTCCCACCATCCAAAAAGATGTGCAGGGTCAGGTGAATTGGCCATGCTAAATTGCCCGTAGTGTTAGGTAAGGGTAAATGTAGGGGTATGGGTGGGTTGCGCTTCGGCGGGTCGGTGTGGACTTGTTGGGCCGAAAGGCCTGTTTCCACACTGTAATCTAATCTAATCTAATCTACCTGCGACTCCACTTTAAAGTAGCTATGAACCTGCACTCCAAGGTCTCTTTGTTCAGCAACACTCCCGAGGACCTTACCATTAAGCGAATAAGTCCTGCTAAGATTTGCTTTTCCAAAATACAGCACCTCGCATTTATCTGAATTAAACTCCATCTGCCAATTCTCAGCCCATTGGCCTATCTGGTCCAGATCCTGTTGTAATCTGAGGTAACCCTCTTCGCTGTCCACTACACCTCCAATTTTGGTGTCATCTGCAAACTTACTAACTGTACCTCTTATTCTCGCATCCAAATCATTTATGTAAATGACATGGGAGGAAACTGCAAACTCCACACAGACAGTCGCCTGAGACTGGAATCAAACCCAGGTACCTGGTGCTGTGAGGCAGCACTGAGCCACCATGCCACAAATGTTCAAATGTTATTAGAGATCTACAACAGCAGTGAATCTTAGAAGGCTTCTCAAATTAAGTCAGGTGAGTAGAATTTAAAACCAAAAAGTAGCATTATATTGTTGGGGGTATACTATAGGCCCCCTACAGTCCGAGAGAAATAGAAGATCAAATATGTAGGCAAATTTCACGGAAATGTAAAAATAATCATAGGGAATGTCAACTTCCCCAACATTAACTGGGGTAGTCATTGTGTGAAATGTTTGGAGGGAGCAAAATTCTTAAAATATTTTCAGGTCAACTTTTAAAGCCAGCACGCAGAAGGCCCCACAAGAGAAGGGGTAGTTTAGGTACTAAACTTTAGGTACAAAACTGAGCACATAGTTGAGACAATCAGTGGTGGAGTATATGCAGACAGCAATCATTACTCCCATTAGCTTCAAGATTGCTATGAAAAAGGACAATGATGTGCCTGAAATCAAAGTTCTCAGTGGGGATGCTTGATTTCGAATAGGTTAAATATGAATCGGCCAGCATGGACTAGGATCGATACTGACATGCAAACTTGTCTCAGAACAGTGGGATGCATTACAGGGCCAATATGGTCCAATAATGGAAAAGGGTGAAACTATCAAATCTTGTGAACTCTGGATATCAAGTGATAAACAGCATTAGATTAAGGGAAAAGGGAAATTTATGGCAGAAACTGAAGGCTCAAAGCAGCAGAATCCCTAGAAGAGTATGGAAAGTACAAGAATGTTATGGACTAGATCAAACCCCCTCAACACATATCAAGGAGATAATCTGGACCCTAATGTTTATCTTATTTTGTGCCAAATGTATGGCTGTGTTTTCCAAATGTAATTTAATTGGTCAATTTGATAGGTTTTAAGCAAACCAAACAAGAGCTGTAAAAAACACTACATCGGACAAACAAGCAGAAAACTTGCCACCAAGATACATGAACATCAACTAGCCACCAAACGACACAACCCACTATCACGTGTTTCCTTACATACAGATAAAGAGGGACACCATTTTGACTGGGACAACACATATAGCGAAACAAAGACACGCATGAGAATTCTTAGAGGCAGGTATTCTAACCAGAACTCCATCAATAAACACATTGGTTTCGACGCCTTCCAACTTCCCTTTAAAAAAATAACTAGAAATGATATCATCCACCGTTAGAATCCAAGACCTATAAATAAAGAGGCGGGACATACCACCAGTGTTTCAGCTGAGTCTCTCACTGATGATGTTACCTAGTCATGGTCACAAAATGTCTGAAAACAAACCTTCCAGCTCAGCAAGCTAACTTACATCCATATTATCAACCTGAGCTTCAAATCTTCTCAAAAATCACTAACAATTTCATCATTTAATAAACATTTAGAGAGGTACACAGAAATCTGGGGCGGCATAGGAGTTTGGGCTGAAGGGCCTGTTTCCATGCTGCAGAAAGACCTGTATGACTCTATGATGCTAAGTCTCATTGCAACAGTACATGAACATAATATAATAACATAAGAACCTTGAAGCAGAAGGAGACAATTCAGTCCTTTGAGCCCGCTCTGTATTTAATACCTTTGTGGCTGATCTTATCTGAGCCTCAACTCCACTTTCCTACCTGCTCTCCTTCACCCTTTAACCCATCACTGATTAAAAATTTAACTCCTCTTTAAATTTATTCAATGTCTCAGCATCCACCATACACTGGGTAGTGAATCCCAGGGATTCATGGCCCTTTGATAGAATTAGAGTCATAGTTATACATTAACGGAAACAGACTCTTTGTCCAACTCAATCACAGCGACCAGATATCCTAAACTGACCTCATCCCATTTGCCAGCGTTTGGCTCATGTACTCGTAAACCCTTCTTATTCACATATCCATCCAGAGGATGGTGCGTGTATGGAATGAGCTGCCAGAGGAAATGGTGGAGGCTGGTACAATTACAACATTTAAAAGACATCTGGATGGGTACATAAATAGGAAGGGTTTAAGAGGGCTATGGGCCAAGTGCTGGCAAATGGGACTAGATTAATTTAGGATGTCTGGTCGCTGTTGGACCAAATGTTTCCATGCTGCACATCTCTATGACTGTGTGCCTTTTAAATGTTGTAATTGTACCCACCTCCACCACCTGCTCTGGCAGCTCATTCCATACATGCACCACCCTCTGCATAAAAACATTGCCCCTCAGATCCCTCTTAAATCTTTCCCCCTCACCTTAAACCTATACCCTCTAGTTTTGGACTCTCCTACCCTGAGAAAAAGACCTTGTCTATTTACCCTATCCATGCCCCTCATAATTATATAAACCTCTATAAGGTTACCCTTCAGTCCAATGCTTCAGAGAAAATAGCCCCAGCCTATTCAGCCTCTCCCTTAGCTCAAACCCTCCAACCCTGGCAACATCCTTGTCAATCTTTTCTGAACTCTTTCAAGTTTCACAACATCCTTCCTATAGCAAGGAGACCAGAATTGAACCTGGTATTCCAAAATGGCCTAACCAATGTCTATACAGCTGCAACACAATGTCCCAACTCCTATACTTGAGGCACTGACCAATAAAGGCAAGCATACCAAACGCCTTCTTCACTATCCTATCTACCTGTGACTCCACTTTCAAGGAACAATGCACCTGCACACCTAGGTCTCTTTGTTTTGCAACCATCTCCAGGGCCCTACCATTATGTGTATAAGTCCTTTTTTGATTTGCCTTACCAAAATGCAACACCTCACATTTATTTAAATTAAACTCTATCTGCCCCTCCTCAGCCCATTAGCCCATCTGATCAAGATCCCATTGTACACCGAAGTAACATTCTTCACTGTCTAATACATCACCAATTTTGGTGTCATCTGCAAACTTACTGACCATGTCCTCCTATATTCAAATCATTTATATAAATGATGAAAAGCAATGGATCCAGTACCAATCCTGTGATACACCACTGGCCACAGGCCTCCAGTCTGAACAACAACCCTCTACTCTCACCCTCTGTTTTCTACATTCAAGCTAATTGGATATAAAATTGGCTTGAAAGTAGAACTACAGGATAGAAAAGGGCCATCGCATCCACACCAGTCAAAAACATAAGAACATAAGAAAAAAGAGCAGGAGTGGGCCATCTAGCCCTTCGAGCCTGCTCCGCCATTCAATGAGATCATGGCTGATCTTTTTGTGGCCTTAACTCCACTTACCCGCCCTCTCTCCACAACCCTTAATTTCAATACTGTTCAAAAAAAGTATCTATCTCTGTTTTATTGAGGAAGCCTCAAATACTTCACTGGGCAGGGAATTCCACAAATTCACAACTCCGTGGGTGCAGAAGTTCCTCCTCAATTCAGTCCTAAATCTGCTCCCCTTAATTTTGAGGTTATGCCCTCTCGTTCTAGTTTCACCTGCCAGTAGAGACATCCTCTATCTTATCTATTCCCTTCATAATTTTTATTTATTTCTATAAGATCACCCCTCATTTCCTAAATTCCAATTAATATAATCCCAGTCTGCTCAGTCTCTCCTCCTAAGCCAACCTTATCAACTCTGGAATCAACCCAGTGAACCTCCTCTGCACTCTGTCTAGTGTTAGTATATTTTTTCTCAAGTAAGGAGACCAAAACTGCACGCAGCACTCTGTACCCTATACAGCTGCAACACAACCTACCTACTTTTAAACTCAATCCCTTTAGCAATGAAGGACAAAATTCCATTTGCCTCTTTAATTACCTGTTGCACCTGCAGACCAAACTTCTGTGATTCATAGACAAGGTCCCTCTGCACAGCAGCATGCTGTAACATTTTTTTACCATTCAAACATTAGTCCTTTTTAGTGTTATTCCTAACAAAATGGATGACTCCACATTTATTGATCTTGTACTCCTCAACCACCTTTCTATTCTAATCCCATTTTCCAGCCCATAGTCTTGTATGCCTTGGTATGGAAGTGCACATCTAAATGTTTCTTAAATGTTCTGAGGGTTTCTGCCTTTACCATCCTGGCAGGCAGTGAGTTCCAGATTCCCATCACTATCTGGGTGAGAAAGATTTTCCTCAGATCTCACATTCTACCCTTCACCTTAATTCTAAGCCTTGCTATCAATAATGCCTGCATCAAGGGGAAAAGTTTCTTCCTATCTACCCTGTCAATGCCCTTCATAATTAGACGCACTCTAATCATGCATCCTCTCAAACTCATCTGCTCTGAGGAAAATAACCCCAAGCCTGTTAAATCTCTCTACAAAACAGAAACTCTTCAGTCCAGGAAACATTCTGGTAAATCTCCTCTGCATCCTCTCCAGTCCATGAACACACGTGGATGAACTTCAACAATTATACATCCCTGTCGGACGTGAGAGTGAAACAGGGTAAGTGGCCCAACCATGGCTAACAAGGAAAATCAGAGACAGTGTTAAAGTCAAAGAGGAGGTAAATAAATCTCCCAGGAAAAGCAGCAATCCTGAGATTGGTGAAGACAAATGTAGGTTCTCTTGCAGTTAGGATCAGGTGAATTCATAATGGACAACAAAGAGATGGCAGGTGGTGCTGGAAGAGCACAGCAATTCAGGCAGCATCCGAGGACAGGCAAAATCAACGTTTCGGGCAAAAGCCCTTCATCAGGAATAAAGGCAGAGAGCCTGA
>NC_057712.1:135033120-135036298 GCF_004010195.1 Chiloscyllium plagiosum
CCCTCCTCTAGCTTATCTCTCCACGCTTTAGGCTCTCTGCCTTTATTCCTGATGAAGGGCTTTTGCTCGAAACGTCGATTTTGCCTGTCCTCGGATGCTGCCTGAATTGCTGTGCTCTTCCAGCACCACTGATCCAGAATCTGGTTTCCAGCATCTGCAGTCATTGTTTTTACCAACAAAGAGATGGCAGACCAGTTGAGAAATAGCGGACATATTGGTGATCATTTTTCAGCTTCTGTAGACTCTGGAAGAGTTCCAATGGACTGGATGATAGTTAATGTAACTCCACTCTTTAAAACAGAAGGGAGAGAAAGCAAGGAATTATAGGCCAGTTAGCCTGACATTGCTGGTGGGGGAAAATGCCGGAGTCAATATTACAGACAGAATAATTGAGCATTTGGAAAGCAGTAACAGAATTGGTCCAAGTCAGCATGGATTCACTAAAGGGAAATCATCCTTGTCAAATTTTCTGGGAGTTTTTGAGGATGTGGCTAGTACAGTTGTGTATCTGAACTTTCAAAAGTTCAGCCTTTCAAAAAGCTTTTGACAAGAAATTTCCACACAAGAAATTAGAAAGGAAAATTAAAGTTCGTGGTATTGGAGGTAATGTGGCAGTAAAATAGGGTTCAGTGATGGGACCCCAACTGTTCACAATATACATTAATGATTTGGATGAAGGAATTGAATGCAATATCTTCAAATTTGCAGATGACACTAAGCTGGGTGGCAGTGTGTGCTGTGAGAAGGATGCTAAGAGGCTACAGGGTGATTTAGACAGGCTGGCTGAGTGGGCAAATACTTGGCAAGTGCAATTTAATGTGGATCAATGTGAGGTTATCCACTTTGGTCACAAAAACAAGAAGGCAGATTATTATTTGAATGGTGGCAGTTTAGAAAAAGGTGAGGTGCAACGAGATCTGGGTGTCATGGTGGAACAGTCGCTTAAGGGTTGTCATATAGGTGCAGCAGGTGGTAAGGAAAACTAATGGCATGCTGGCCTTCAAAGTTTCATAGCAAGAGGATTTGAGTGCAGGATTAAATATGTCTTACCACAGATATACAGGACCTTGGTGAGGCCACACCTTGAGTGTTGTGTGCAGTTTGGTCTCCTAGTCTGACAAGGGACATTCTTGCTACTGAGGGAGTCCAGTGAAGGTTCACCAGACTGATTCCCGGGATGGCAGTGCTGACATATGAGAAAAGACTGGATCAACTAGGCTTGTGCTCTCTGGAATTTAGTAGAATGAGGTGGGAGATTTCATAGAAACATATAAAATCATGATGGGACTGGACAGGCTAGGTGCAGGAAGAATGTTCCCGATGTTGGGGAAGTCCAGAACTAGAGGTCACAGTCTAAGAATAAGGGGTAGACCATTTAGGACAGAGATGAGGAAGAATGTTTTTCGCTCAGAGTTGTGAACCTGTAGAATTCTTTGCCACAGAAAGCTGTTGGGGCCAGTTCATTAGGTATATTCAAGAGGGACCTGGACGTGGCCCTTGGGGCTAAAAGAATCCGGGGTACGGAGAGAAAGCGGGAATGGGATACTGAAAATGCATGATCAGCCATGATCATGTTGAGCAGTGGTGCAGGCTTGAAGGGCCAAATGGCCTACTCCTGCAACTATTTTCTATGTTTTATGTAATTCTTCAGATGTGGTCTGACCAAGGCCCTGTATAACTTCAGTAAGACATTGCTACTTTTGA
The DNA here is from genome assembly GCF_004010195.1 of Chiloscyllium plagiosum. Lineage (NCBI taxonomy): Eukaryota > Metazoa > Chordata > Chondrichthyes > Orectolobiformes > Hemiscylliidae > Chiloscyllium > Chiloscyllium plagiosum. Next base: position 135,034,825 of record NC_057712.1, read on the forward strand.
ATTCAAATCCTCTTCCAATGAAAGCTCATATACCCTTCTCAATTGCTTGCTGCACCTGCCTGTCAACTTTCAATGATTGGTATACAAGGGTGCCCAGATCCCTTTGTACATCCACATTTCCCAACATAGCATCACTTAAGTAGTATAGTTCCTTTCTGTTTTTCACACTGAAGTGTATAACTTCACAGTTAGCCATGCTATACTGCATATACCGTGATTTTGCCCACTCTCAAACTTGCAGTTTTGTATCATCAGCAAACCTGGTGATGTTGCATTTGGTTCCCTCATTCAGATATATCACTGAATAGCTGAAGTTTAAGTGTTGATTCTTGTGGTAACCCTTTCGGGACTGCCTGCCACTCAGAGAAAGATGCATATGTTCCCATTCTCTGTTTCCTGTCTGTCAACTAATTCTCGATCAATGGGAGTATATTACTCCCTATCCTCTGAACCTTTTTTTTGCCCACTAATCTTTTATTAGCAGTCAGTAAAGAAGTAAAGAGCAGGAGGATTCAAGTGCAGGAGCAAGGATATCTTCTTGTATCTATGCAGGGCCTTGGTGAGACCATGTCTGCAGTGTTGTGTGCAGTTTTGGTCTCCTTATGTGAGGAAGGACATGCTTGCTATGGAGGGAACACAGTGAGGTTTAGCAGACTGATTCCTGGGGTGGCAGGGCAAATGTATGAGGAGAGGTTGAATTGATTAGGATTACATTCACTGAACTTAAGAAGAATGGGGAGGAATCTCATAGAAACCTATAATTTTCTACCAGGATTAAACACAACAAATGCAGGAGGAGGTTCCTTATAATGCGGCAATCTAGAACCAGGAGTCACAGACTAAAGATACAGGGTGTACCACTTAGGACTGAGATGAGGAGAAATGTTTGAACCCAGAGTGGTGACCCTGTGTAATTCACTGCCAGGGAAATCAGTCAAGGGCAAAACATTGATTTCCAGAAAAAGTTGGAATTAGCAATTGGGGCTGAAGGGATTAAAAGATATTGGGGGAAAGCAGGATCAGGCTATTAGTTGGACGTCAGCCAAGATCATAATGACTGGTGGAGCAGGTCCGAAGGGCAGAATGACCTACTCCTGTTCCTGGGTTCTATGTATATAATGTGGTATTCCATTTGCCTTCCCTTTTGTCCTCACTTCCTGAAATTTCAGCTAATATTTTGTGCTTTATGCACAAAAGCTCCCAAATCGCTTTATGATATGCTGTCGCTTTCTGAAGTGGCAGATGGAGTTTAATTCAGATAAATGCGAAGTGCTGCATTTTGGGAAAGCAAATCTTAGCAGGACTTATACACTTAATGGTAAGGTCCTAGGGAGTGTTGCTGAACAAAGAGACCTTGGAGTGCAGGTTTATAGCTCCTTGAAAGTGGAATCGCAGGTAGATAGGATAGTGAAAAAGGCGTTTGGTATGCTTTCCTTTATTGGTCAGAGTATTGAGTACAGGAGTTGGGAGGTCA
>NC_057712.1:135036469-135047081 GCF_004010195.1 Chiloscyllium plagiosum
GGTATATGAATAGGAAGGGTTTGGAAGGATATGGGCCGGGTGCTGGCAGGTGGGACTAGATTGGGTTGGGATATCTGGTCGGCATGGACGGGTTGGACCGAAGGGTCTGTTTCCATGCTGTACATCTCTATGACTCTATGACTCTAAGTAACATTAAACTCTTTTATTCTTCCTGCCAAAGTGCATTATATCACATAAAGTCATAGAGTCATTGAGATGTATAGCACGGAAACAGACATTTCGGTCCAAACGTCCATGCCGTCCAGATATCCTAAACTAATCTCGTCCCATTTGCCAGCACTTGAACCATATCTTTCTAAACCTTTCCTATTCATGTACCTATCCAGGTGCCTTTTAAATACTGCAATTGTACCAGCCATCAAAAAGTGTGGTGCTGGAAAAGCACAGGCAGTCAGGCAGCATCTGATGAGCTGGACAGTTGATGTTTCGAGCATAAACCCTTCACCAGGAATGTGGGGGAGGCCCAAGGAGGCTGATAGAGAAATGGGAGGTGGGTAGAGCTGGGGGGAAGGTAGCAGGGAATGCGTTAGGTAGGTGAAGGTGGGGCTGATGGTGATAGGTTAGAGCGGAGGGTGGAGCGGATAGGAGGGAAAGAAGATGGACAGGTAGGACAGTTCAAGTTGGTGGTGTCGAGTTGAAGGGTTGGATCTGGGATAAGGTGGGGGATGGGAAATGAAGAAATGAACATTGATCCTGTGTGACTGGAGGGTCCCAAGGCGGAAGATGAGGGGTTCTTCTTCCAGGCGTAGGGTGGCTGGAATCTAGTGGTTTAGGAGACCCAAGACATGCATGTCCTTGGTGGAGTGGGAGGGGGTGTTGAACTGTGCGGCCACAGGGCAATGGGGTTGTTTAGTGCATGTGACCCAGAGATGTTCTCTGAAACATTTTGCAAGGGTTGGCATCCTGTCTCCCCAATGTAGAGGAGGCCACATCGGAAGCATTGGACACAGTAGATATCGTGTGTGGAGGCTCAGGAAAATCTCTGCCGGATGTGAAAGGATCCTTGGGGCCTTGGATGGAGGTAAGTGCAGATTTTACACCTCTTGCAGTGGCAAGAGAAGGTGTCGGGAGTGGAGGGTGGGTTGGTAGGGAGCATTGACCGAACAATGGAGTCACGGAGAGAATGGTCTCTGCGGAAGGTATATAGGAGAGGGGAGGGAAATATATCTCTGGTGGTGGGGTCTTTTTGTCAGTGAGGGAAATGGCGGAGGGTGATGCGTTGTATCTGGAGGTTAGTGGGTGGTATGCTCGAACCGTCAACTCTCCTGCTCTTCAGGTAGAGACAGCGAGTCATTGAAATGCACAGCATGGAAACAGACTCTTTGGTCTAACTTGTCCATGCTGACCAGTATTCCAACCCAGTCCCACCTGCCAGCACCCAGCCCATATTCCTCCAAACCCTTCCTATTCATATACCCATCCAAATGTCTTTTAAATGTTGCAATTGTACTAGCCTCCACCACTTCCTCTGGCAGCTCATTCCATACACATACCACCCTCTGAGTGAAAACGGTGCCTCTTAGGTCTCTTTTATATCTTTCCCCTCTCACTCTAAACCTATGCCCTCTAGTTCTGGACTCCCCCACCCCTCCTTGCCTATTTACCCTATCTATGTTCCTCATGATTTTATAAACCTCTATAAGGTTACCCCTCAGCCTCCGACGTTCCAGGGAAAACAGCCCCAGCCTATTCAACCTCTCCCCATAGCTCAAATCCTCCAACCCTGGAAACATCCTTGTAAATCATTTCTGAACCCTTTCAGGTTTAGACAATAGACAATAGACAATAGGTGCAGGAGTAGGCCATTCAGCCCTTCGAGCCTGCACCGCCATTCAATATGATCATGGCTTCCAAGGTCTCTTTGTTCAGCAACAATCCCTAGGACCTTACCATTAAGTGTATAAGTCATGCTAAGATTTGTTTTCCCCAAATGCAGCATCTTGCATTTATCTAAATTCAACTCCTCAGCCCATTGGCCCATCTGATCAACACCCTATTATAATCTGAGGTAACCCTTTTCGCTGTCATCTGCAAACTTACTAACTATTTATATAAATGATGAAAAGTAGTGGAGCTTGCACCTATCCTTGTGGCATTCCACTGGTCATAAGCCTCCAGTCTGAAAAAACAGTCTCCACAATACCCTCTGTCATCTACCTTCAAGCCAGTTCTGCATCCAAATGGCTAGTTCTCCCTGTATTCAACTTACTAACTATACCTCTTATTCTCACATCCAAATTATTTATATAAATGATGAAAAGTAGTGGAGCTTGCACCTATCCTTGTGGCACTCCACTGGTCACAAGCCTCCAGTCTGAAAAAACAGTCTCCACAATACCCTCTGTCATCTACCTTCAAGCCAGTTCTGCATCCAAATGGCTAGTTCTCCCTGTATTCCATGAAATCTAACCTTGCTAACCAGTCTCCCATGTGGAACCTTGAATGCTAGGAGAAAGTAAGGACTGCAGATGCTGGAGATCAGAGCTGAAAAATGTGTTGCTGGAAAAGCGCAGCAGGTCAGGCAGCATCCAAGGAGCAGGAGAATTGATGTTTCGGGCATAAGCCCGTCTTCAGGAAGGGCTTATGCCCGAAACGTCGAACCTTGAATGCTGCCTGACCGGCTGTGCTTTTCCAGCACCACACTTTTTGACTCTGATCTCCAGCATCTGCAATCTTCACTTTCTCCTAATTGTACCAGCCTCCACCACCTTCTCTGGCAGCTCATTCCATACATTTCCACATTATATTCTTTTCGCCCATATTTTGCCTCCTCAATTAACTTGTCTACATCCCACTGCAGACTCTTTGAGTCACCTTCACCACTTGCCTCCCACGGATATTTATGTCATCTACAAACTTGGCAATAGTACATTCCCTTTCTTCATCAAAGTCATTTATATTATAAATAATTGTGGCCCAGCTCTGATCCCTGCAGCACTTCACTTTATACAAGTTGCCATCCCGAAAATGCCTCCAATAAATGCTGGCTTTACTTGTCATGATTTGGAGGTACTGGTGTTGGACTAGGATAGACAAAGTTAAAAATCACACAACACCAGGTTACAGTCCAACAGGTTTATTTGGAAGCACTAGCTTTCAGAGTGCTGCTTCTTCATCAGGTGCTTCATCATAAGCAGTGCTGAAGATGTTATCTAGTATGGTGATGAAACGTCTGGAAATGAACCTTCCAGCTCAGCAAGCAAACCTACATCCAGAACCTCAGCCTGAGCTACAAATCTTCTCAAAACATGCTAATAAGATCATAGCTGATCTCATTCTAACCTGTATTCTGCATTCCTGAATATCCCTGATAATCTTTCATCCCCTTACTAATCGAGTATATATCTACCCGTGCCTTAAACATATTTGAAGATTCTGCATCCATTGTCTTTTGAGGAAGGGAATTCCAAAGACTGTCAACCACTGAGAAAAAGTTGCTTCCTTATCTCTGTCCTAATTGGGCAACCCCTCATTTTTAAACAATGATCCCTAGTTCTAGATTCTCCAACAAGAGGAAATATCATTTCCCCGTCCACCTGGTCAAATCTTCTCAGGCCCTTCCCTTTCTTTCCTGCACATCAGTTACTTTGGAACATTAAGTCAGTCCTCTGTTTCTATGAGAAAGTGAGGACTGCAGATGCCAGAGGTCAGAGACGAAAGTGCTGGAACGACACAGCAGGTCAGGCAGCATCCGAGGAGCAGGAGAATCAATGTTTTGGGCATATAAGCCCTTCATCAGAAATGGACAAAATTAAAAATCACACAAGATCAGGTTATAACAATTCCTGATGAAGGGCTTATACCCGAAACGTTGATTTTCCTGCTGCCTGTCAGATGCTGCCTGACCTGCTGTGACCTTCCTGCACCACATTCTTGACTCAGTCCTCTGTTTCTGCCATATGAAAGTCCAATGCAGTGTCTTAAATGCAGATCACTAACCTTATTTGCCTCACTGTGTGCATTTATATATATGCAATACAAGCCCATGTTAAACTGCCTCACATATGCCAAAACTTCTCCCTTTGTTCCTGAATTATTCTTTATTCTAACAGTCCTTGTCTATCCAAGTTTACTGTGCATCTTAGTATTCAATGTTTCATCTTAGTAGTGATCTCTCAGACAAATTAAATAAGCTGTCAAAGCTGCCAGAAATTTGACAACTGAAGAATGGCCCTGAGATGTGAAAGCGACTAGTTACATAAGTTTTCGAATTTGAGCTGTAGGTGTGTCCATCGTTCCTTCACTTATCAGCACATCTCCACCTTCCTTATTTTTTCATTTCTTTCCTACTTCCTATATTCCCTTTCCTTTATAATTCCTCCATTCATTCTCTTTTCCTTTTACTTTTCCTTCATCTTATTGTCAAACATTTTCAACTTGGAGTTTACAATACATTACACCATTTTGCCTATCATGTACTTGTTGGCCCAGAAGCTCAAACGAATCCCACTGCCCCCTTTCATTACAATTCATTCCCCCATTTTTCCTCTCTCCAATACTCACCCAAATACACTCCAAATTATTCAAAACTACTTGTGCACTAGACTGAGATCTTTTTTGATTTAATTTGATTTATTATTGTCACATGTACTTTGGTAAAGTCTTTGGGTTATTTTGGTATTTCTCAAATTGTTAACAGCAGAGATTGTTGGTTCTGTGTACTATTGGTAGAAACTCCTAGGGTGGGTGTGGTGGGGATCAAGTTGCCAGGTGTTGGTGTCTTGGTTTTCTGCCTTCACATCTGTGAAAATTAGAGATCCAAGACGAAAGGATTAGGGGCTAACTTTTGTCATTGATTTGTGTTATGGTAACTAGGCCTCTGAAACATAGCAACGTCAGAACTAGGAGCAGGAGTACGCCATCTGGCTCTTCAAGCCTGTCCACCATTCAATAAGATCATGGCTGATCTTTCTATGGCCTCAGCTCCACTTACCTGCCCTCTCACCATAACCCTTCATTCCTTAACTGTTCAAAAAATTATCTATTTTAGCTTTAAAATGAGGAAGCCTCAACCACTTCACTGGGCAGGAATTCCATAGATTCTCAACCTTCTGGGTGAAGAAGTTCCTTCCTAATTCATTCCTAAATCTGCTCCCCCTAATTTTGAGGCTATGCCCTCTTGTCCTTGTTTCACCCGCCAGTGGAAACATTCTCTCTTCTTCTATCTTATCTATTCCCTTCGTAATTTTATATGTTTCTATAAGATTCTACCCCCCCGATTCTTTTAAATTCCAATGAATATAATCCCATTCTACTCAGTCTTTCCTCACAAGTCAATCTCTTCAACCCTGGAATCAACCTAGTGAACCTCATCTGCATCCCTTTAATGTCAATGAGATTGTTTAAAAGATATGGCAAGAAGGCACATTGAATTGAGATTGAAGAAAAAAAACAACTTAATGGGTTTTATTTTCTTCCCTAACTGTACTCTTAATTCTAACCCAAACCGTGCTAATGTCAGTAGAAGTACCACTCCCTCTCACTTGTGTTTGACTGCTGAAAGTGGAACATCTGGAATGGCTATGATAACATTTGTCAAATGACAACATTACATGGCAGGCATATATCAGCACAACCATAGAGTCATAGAGATGTACAGCCCAGGAACAGACCCTCTGTTCCAACTCGTCTATGCCAATCAGATATCCCAACCCAATCTAGTCCCACCTGCCAGCACCTGACCCATATCCCTCCAAACCCTTCCTATTCATATACCCATCCAGATGCCTTTTAAATGTTGCAATTGTACCAGCCTCCACTACTTCTTCTGGCAGCCCATTCCATACACGTACCACCTTCTGTGTGAAAAAGTTGCCCCTTAGGTCTCTTTTATATCTTTCCCCTCTCTAAATCTATGCCCTCTAGTTCTGGACTCCCCCACCCCAGGGAAAAGACTTTGTCTAGTTCTCCTATCCATGCCACTCATGATTTTATAAACCTCTATAAGGTCACTCCTCAGCCTCCGACACTCCAGGGGAAAGCAGCCCCAGCCTATTCAACATCTCCCTGTAGCTCAGATCCTCCAACCCTGGAAACATCTTTTCTGAACCCTTTCAAGTTTCTTTCCGATAGGAAGGAGACCAGAATTGCATACAATATTCCAATAGTGGCCTAACCAATATCTTGTATCGCTGCAACATGACCTCCCGACTCCTGTACTCAATACTCTGACCATTAAAGGAAAGCATACCAAACACCTTCTTCACGATCCTATCTACCTGTGACTCTACTTTCAAGGAGCTATGAACCTGCACTCCAAGGTCTCTTTGTTCAGCAACACTCCCCAGGACCTTACCATCAGGTGTATAAGTTCTGCTAAGATTTGCTTTCCCAAAATGCAGCACTTCACATTTATCTAAATTATACTTTATCTGCCCATTGGCCCATCTGATCAAGATCCTGCTGTAATCTGAGGTAACCTTCTTCGTTGTCCACTACATCTCCAATTTTGATGTAATCTGCGAACTTAATAACTATGCTCACATCTAAATCACTTATATAAATGATGAAAAGTAGTGGACCCAGCACCGATCCTTGTGGCACTCCACTGGTCACAGGCCTCCAGTCTGAAAAACAACCATCCACCGTCACCCTCTGTCTTCTACCTTTGACCAATGGAGTTTTCGTAACTGGCAAATACTGGGCAAAGGCTTGATCATTTTTTAAAAAATTCATTCACAGGATAAAGGTGTTGCTGGTTCGGCCAACATTTATTGCCCAGATGGCAGTTAAGAGTCAACCACATTGCTGTGGGTCTGGATAAGGACCAGGTAACAATGGCACTTTCCCTTCCTAAAGAAAATTAGTGAATCTGATGGGTTTTTCCCGACAATTGAGAATGGTCATCATTAGACTCTAAAGTCCAGATTTATTTTAAAATTGAATTCAAATTCCACCATCTACCATGATGGGATTTGAACCCAGGTCCCCAGAACATTACTCTTGATTAACAGGCTAGAGATAATACCACTAGGACATCATCTCCCCAAGTTCAGTACATATGAGGAATTGGACAGAAATGGCATGATTGAAGATGATGGGAAAATATGATATTGTTTGTGATGAAGATTAATGTGGATTGGTGATTGGTGAGAGAAAGTTAAAATATTAAATTGCATTTAGCAAACTATTTCTTATTCTCAATTTATATAAAGGTGAATGTTGTATATTAATTCAAAATTACCTGGAGTTCAATCACAGATAAGCCATTGGCATAACATCATAAGGGAAAAAGAGCAAGGGGAATCCTTTCTTCACCTCAAACCTCTCCACCATTTAATAAAATCATGAATTTTTTTTTATTTTATTTTCACTGATTTGATGTAGAAACAGAATGTGCTGGACAATCTCAGCAGATGGAGAAACAAAATTAATGTTTCCAGTTGTATAAGACTGCTTAAGAACTGGTGAGAGCTGGAAGAGTGATGGGTTTTAAACTCTACAAAAAGTTGAGGAGGAGCAAGTGGAACAGAAGAGAGGATCAGGGAGAGATTAGTGGTCAATGGAGGTTAGAGAATAAAAGTGTCACAGAACAAAAATTAAAGGGAGTGGTTATGGTTGTGGACAGAAAAAAGATAGGTGTTAATAGTAGAATAAATGTCTGCTGTGCTGAATGCAACACCATGAGAAATCCCCTGGTTTGGGTTGGGGGAGGGGGGGGGGAAGCTGTACACTTAATGGAGGACAGAGTTCTCATTCTGAAGTTGTTAAACACAATGTTGACTCCAGCAGGCTGAAATGCTACAGCAGAAAATGAAGAGCTGTTCCTTCAACTTGTCCTCAATTTCACTGGAATACTGCAGCTGATGAGAGAAAGAACTATGAACATAAGAGCAAGATGGGATATTGAAATATGGGCACAGTCATGTTTGTGGACTGAACGAGTATTTACAAAGCATACACCCATTCTGTGTTTTTCTTTCCCGTGTAGAGTAGACCTTGTTGTGAGAAACAAGTATTGTGGACCAGATTAAAAGAAGTAAATATCTGTTTCACCACTAGAAGTAAATCATTGGTGAAGTGTTTAGGACCTGCACAGTGAGGAGACGAGAGGTAAAAGGACAAGTGCTACACCTCCTTTGATTGATTTGAAAGGTACTGTGAGAGGGGGATGTGATGTTGGTATAGAGAAATGGACCAGGATATCATGATCAGAATGCCGTTAGAACACCGATTGTAAGGGAAAGGTGTGCTTGGTGATGACATTATGCTGGAAGTGTTAGGAATAGTGGATGATGATGCAATGAATATACAGGCTGGTGAGACAGAAGGTGAGGACAAATGGAACCCTACAGTACTCTAAGGAGGGAGGGGAAGGCTTGAGACCAGAAGTGTGGAGAGTGGGTTGGATATGGTTGATGGCTTTGCCCACAACAGCTGGGTGGGATGAGGTGGGGTGGGGGTGAATCTTTGTTTCAGGGAAAAGGAAGATGTCAAAAGTACAACTGATGAAGGTAACACAATTCAAAAAAATGTGATGGAAAGAGAAAAACTGGGAGAATGTAATGGAGTTACAGAAAGTAGAGCTTGAGAAAGTGTAGTCACATTAGTTGTGGAAGTTCAGTAGGTTTTAAATGATTATTGGTGGACAGCCTACCACCTTAAATAGAAATAAGGAACTCAAGGAAGGGAAGAGTCAGTCATTGACAGAGGAAATTGAGACAAGAGCGAAAATTGGAACCAAAGTTGATTATTCTTTTGTTACGACACAGGGTAAACCCTTCTGCTAATTTGAACCAGCCCCAAAGAAAAGCTCACCTTGCTTCGTAATCTGTTAAATTATGAGTAACAAATAACTACAAAAATCCCTCGACATAAAGAAGAAAATTTAACAATTTATTCTTTAACTCCAAGAAACACAAGAACATTAAACACCAACTATTTACACTGTAATCCTCCTTTGTCTAATCGATTTATCTACCTCCTACTCTATAATACACTGATCCAATAAAACCCCGGTTAAGTTTAAATAAAAAAGTTCAAATTTCAAAACCAGCCAGTTGTCACTTTTCCCTTGGTATCTTCATCTGTACTTTCCTGGGTCTTTTCTTTGGTCTTCTGCTTCATAAATTTCATATGAAAAGGTACATTTCAGACAGCGATTTTGCAGGCTGTCTGTGTTTGTTGGTGCTCTTTGCCGCTCTATCTAACTGTTCAAAATACCTAATTTTATATACCCCCAAACATCGGACCGTCTCATTGCTTTGACATCATTGAAAACAGGAAAATTCAAATTTGATTGGATTTTGGTATCTTGGGGTATAATTTAAACTGATTGGCTGAATTCAAATTTGTTGTGTATCATGCAACACAGCTCCAGCTATTTGTTTCAGAACCAAATATTACGTTTTAAAAATTTTCAGCACACTCTGTGCCTCTCTAGGTCCGTGCCAGCATTCACTCTCTCTTAAAGGTACAGTATACACCTACACCTTCATAACATCTCCACCTTAAGAAAATATTTAACCATCATAATGAAAAGTTGGCTTCAGTTTTTTTCTCTATTCCTTAACCACATAATCATGACATACATACAACTTTAATCTAAGTTCATGTTAACCTCTTCCCACATATATCTAACATTGAATAGATACCAATCTCGTCTATACTTTATCAGTTAAATTCGTGATAACTCATCTGCTATTACATTCTTACGACCCGCAACATGTATGATTTGTAAATCAAAAGTCTGTAACGTAAGACTCCAACGAAATAGTCTCATAATCTTATCTTTAAAACATTGCAAGAATGTAAGAGGATTGGGATCCGAATACACAACTGTCTCCGACACATTGTTCGTGACATAAACATTAAAATGTTGTAAGGTCGCTACCAAACTTAATAGTTCTTTTTTGATCGTAGAGTATTTTCTCTGGTGGGTGTTGAATTTTTTGAAAAGTAACCAACTGGCAGTTCGATTCCATCATCATCTTCCTGTAGCAGTACAGCTCTAACTCCTATGTCACTAGCATCAATGTCAACTTTGAAAGGTTTCAAAACGTTTGATGTATCTAAAACTGGTGCAGTGGTTAATATTGCTTTTAAATTGTCAAATGCATCCTTGCACTGTTCTGTCCACCAAATGTTTGTGTTCTTCTTCAGCAAATCTGTTAACAGTGCCATTACGCTGCTGAAGTTTGGGACAAACTTCCGATAGAATCCACTTCATCCCAAAAATTGAAGCACCTCTTTCTTCAAGGTTGGTCATGAATTGCCTCTGGCAATTTGGTAGACACATCCATTATGGTTGAGAGTGTGGTACTGGAAAAGCTGGATCAGGCAGTATCCGAGCAGCAGGAAAATCGATGTTTCGGGCATAAGTCCTTCATCAGGAATGAGGCTGGAAGTCTTGGGGGTGGAGAAATAAATGGGACAGGGGTGGGACTGGGGGGAAGGTAGCTGAGAGTGCAATAGGTGGATGGAGGTGGGGGTAATGGAGGTAGGTCAGAGGGGAGGGTGGAGTGGAGAGGTGGGAAGGAAGATGGACAGGTGGGACAGATCATGAGGGCGGTGCTGGGCTAGAAGGTTGGAACTGGAATAAGGTGGGGGAGGGGAAATGAGGAAACTGGTGAAATCCACATTGATGCCGTGG
>NC_057712.1:135047547-135049355 GCF_004010195.1 Chiloscyllium plagiosum
TTAAATGTTGCAATTGTACCAGCCTCCACCACTTCCTCTGGCAGCTCATTCCATAACATACCCACCCTCTGTGTGAAAAAGTTGCCCCTTAGGTCTCTTTTATATCTTTCCCCTCTCACCCTAAACCTATGCCCTCTAGTTCTGGACTCCCCGACCCCAGGGAAAAGACTTTGTCTATTTATCCTATCCATGCCTCTCATAATTTTGTAAACTTCTATAAGGTCACCCCTCAGCCTCCGAAGTTTCAGGGAAAACAGCCCCAGCCTATTCAACCTCTCCCTATAGCTCAAATCCTCCAACCTGGCAACATCCTTGTAAATCATTTCTGAACCCTTTCAAGTTTCACAACATCCTTCTGACAGAAAAGAGACCAGAATTGTACGCAATATTCCAAACATGGCTTAACCAATTTCCTGTATTGACTTCCCAATTCCTGTAGTCAATACTCTGACCAAGAAAGGAAAGCATACCGAACGCCTTCTTCACTATCCTATCGACCTGCAACTTCACTTTCAAGGAGCTATGAACCTGCACTCCAAGGTCTCTTTGTTCAGCAACACTCCCCAGGTCCTTACCATTAAGTGTATAAGTCCTGCCAAGATTTGCTTTCCCAAAATGCAGCACCTCGCATTTATCTAAATTAAGCTCCATCTGTCAGCTCGGAGCCCATTCGCCCATCTGATCACCTTGTTCTTAAGTTTTTGTACCTCGGTATTTGTACTTAAGTTGGCGCCGTATGTGACATTGGAAACATTTCACGATACTCCTGTACTTTTGTACCTGAATACACATGACAATAAAATCGTAATATCCAAATCTCTGAAGGAAGTAAGAGGAGTTAAAAGAGAAGTTGTTCAGAGTGTGGATGAGCTCGGCCAGGCAAAGGAGAGTGGTGGTGGGTGGGGATGATTCAGGCCTTTTTTACAAGTTGAGAGGCCTGAGACCATCATGATGTGGGTTCAATGTGTAACGGGATTGCATAGCCATGGTAAACAGGAGGCAACTGGACACAGCAAAATGGAAGTTCTGAAATTGACATAAAGCATTAGAGGAATTGTACAGGTAAGTGGGAAGGGAAGGGACAAGGGGTGAAAAAGATCATGTTGAGGTAGGAAGAGATGTGTTCTGCCTGGGAGTCCTGTTTGTGGATTTTGGGAAGGAGGTACAAGCGGGAATTGTGGGGTTGGGAGTCTATGAGGTTGGAGGTAATGGTGTGGGGAGATCTCAAGATGAAGTGAGGTTAGTGACCGTGGTGGACACAATGGCCTGATGTTCTATGGTGAGGTCATGGGCAGGGGGAGAAAGAAGAAGGTATCTGAGAGCTGGTGCTCAGCCTCTGCAATGTAAAGGTCAGTACGCTAGACAACAACAACACCACCCTTGTCACAGAGTTAATTACAAAGTCAGCGTTAGATCTGAGAGTACATATGCAGCCAGTTCAGAGGGAGATAGGTTGGAATAGCTAAGAAAGAAATTTGGCTTGATAGATTATATGTTTAATTTTATTTGATTAGTTAATTAATATGGTGGTTACTGAAACATATTCACATGAAGCTACAAATGTTTTTTAACAACAGAACATTGTAGTAATTGCAAAGAGGTCAGCCAGACGGACTTCATACAATATGAGTTCCTTGATTGGAGCTGTTAATCTGGTTTAGTCAGGGAGACCTAGCTGACATAAAAGGATGAATTCTGGATCAGTGGTGCTGGAAGAGCACAGCAATTCAGGCAGCATCCGAGGACAGGCAAAATCGATGTTTCGGGCAAAAGCCCTTCATCAGGAATAAAGGCAGAGAGCCTGAAGC
>NC_057712.1:135050152-135069920 GCF_004010195.1 Chiloscyllium plagiosum
GGCATTTTTGCAAGAGTTAGGGTGGGAAGAGGTGTAATCCAGGTAGCTGTGGGAGTCGGTGGGTTTGTAGAAAATGTCAGTGTCAAGTCGGTCGTCACTGATGGAGATGGAGAGGTCCAGGAAGGGGAGCCAGGTGTCGGAGATGGTCCAGGTAAATTTAAGGTCAGGGTGGAATGTGTTGGTGAAGTTGATGAATTGTTCAACCTCCTCGCGGGAGCACGAGGTGGCGCCAATGCAGTCATCAATGTAGTGGAGGAAGAGGTGGGGAGTGGTGCCGGTGTAATTACGGAAGATCAACTGCTCTTCGTAGCCAACAAACAGACAGGCATAGCTGGGGCCCATGTGTGTGCCCATGGCTACCCCTTTGGTCTGGAGGAAGTGGGAGGATTCAAAGAAGAAATTGTTAAGGGTGAGGACCAGTTCGGCCAAACGAATGAGAGTGTCGGTGGAGGGGTACTGTTGGGAACGTCTGGAGAGGAAAAAACGGAGGGCTTGGAGGCCCTGGTCATGGCGGATGGAGGTGTAGAGGGATTGGATATCCATGGTGAAGGATGAATGTCAGGGATATTGAGCTCTGGAATGCCTGACTCAGTGAGAGGCAGTGCTATTGTCAAAGACTATACATTTGTAAATAAAGGGTGACTGGTGATGGGATGCCAGCCTCTGAAGAGTTATTTGGCTAATTATACAGAAGAAAGCAAACCTAGCTTTACATTTTTAATTGCAGTCAGAGGGTCTTAACACAAATATTAAAATAAAGATTCAACTTTTTCCCCGCAACATCAGTTTCAGAGGTACCAGACAGAGAAATTATATTCCTATCTTAAGTTTTGAACTGACTCCTGTCAATTTCTGTTTCATGAACAGTAGGAATAAATTTACAAGTCCTCTGAAAGTCTGATGGCATGAACTTTTCACAAGTCTGATGTCTAAACTTTTTCAATTCTAACAATCTAAACATTTCTATCCCACAACTCCCCTGGCTTGGAATTTTAACAAACCAGAAAACAAATACTGATGCAATGCTGATTTCCTCTGGAATTGTCTGCCTCACATTGAGAATAACCTTGATCATGTTGTGTGGCACTTTCACCATGGTAAATGGGGCAGACTTTGAACCAGATTGATCTAGCAACTCAAGACTTGGCATCCATGAGGTGCTATGGGCCATGAACAGCAGCAAAACTGTGCTCTAACACAATCTGCAATATCACCAGCATATTCCCCACTCAGCATTATCAGCAGGCCAAGAGATCAACCCTGATTTAATAGAGAGTGCAGGAGGGCATGCCAGGAGCAGTTAGAGGGCATAGAATCTGTTCTGCTATAATGCGATAGTTCTGTTCTCGTGCGATCCTGCATTATAAGAAAATTGTGTAAGAGCAGCAACATTTAAAACAATGGGGCTGGACTTCTGCTACAGCCAATACAGGTAAGGAAAGTTCACATTCTACAAATAATGGTCTAAATTCTTCAATCGCATTATAGCCAATTCCCATTGAAAAAACACGTGTTATAGCAGAACCAACTGTACCTAAACATTAGGTGTCAAACTGGTGAAGCTACCAAACAAGACTACTTGCACAGCAAAAAAGCATAAGCTGCAAGTGATTCCACGTCCAATGAATGAGATCTAAGCTTTGCAGTCCTGTCACATCCAATTGTGAATAGCAGTGGACAATTAAACAAATCATTGGAGAAGGATGCTCCAAAAAAATCCTCATTTTCAGTTATGGAAGAGCCCAAAACATTAAGCCCAAAAGGATGTGGAGCTTTGGAGAGGGTGCAGAGAAGGTTTACGAGGATGTTGCCTGGTATGGAAGGTGCTAGCTATGAAGAGAGGTTGAGTAGGTTAGGTTTATTTTCACTAGAAAAAAGGAGATTGAGGGGAACATGATTGAGGTTTTCAAAATCATGAAGGGTATAGACAGGATGGATAGAGACAAGCTCTTTCCCAAAGTGAAGGATACAATAACTGGGGAGCAGAGGGATACAAATGCTTAGGAATTGACCGACAAGTTTAGACAGTACATTTGGATCGGCTCAGGCTTGGAGGGCCGATGGGCCTGTTCCTGGGCTGTAAATTTTCTTTGTTCTTTGTCCTAGCAGTGCAAAATACAAGGCTGAGCATTTGCAGCAATCTTCAGTCAGGAATGCAAGTAAATAATTCATCACAGCCTTTTACATGATTTTCTTATAATGCGGGATTACATGGGAATGGAACTATTGCATTATATCAGAACAGACTATATGCCTTCTTACTGCTCCTGGCATGCCCTCCTGTACTCTCCATTAAATCAGGATTGATCTCCTGGCTTACTGGTAATGTTGAGTGGGGGATATGCCTTTGAGGTTGCAGATTGTGTTGTTCATGGACCCAGCATCACAGATACCAGTCTTCAGTCAATTTGGTTCACTCCACATGATATTAAGAAATGGTTTGAGGCACTGGATATTGCAAAAGCTACATACCCTGACAATATTCTGGCAATAGGACTGAAGCCTTGTGCTCCAGAACTTGCCGCTCCCCTAGTCAAGCTGCTCCAGTACAGTTAGAACACTGGCATCTACCTGACAATGTGGAAACTTGCCCAGGTATGTACTGTATGCAAAACATAGGATAAATCCAATCGGGCAAATTCTCGCCTCATCAATCTACTCTCGATCATTAGTAATGTGACGATGCTGTGGTTTTAAGAGGCTATTTTGTCCTTTTTTTTTCAAAGAGAGATTTTAAGACAAAGGTATTGAGCTGCCTAGTTAGAAAGCCAGTAAACAGCTTGTGAAGGTCTTGGGATTTTTTTCAAATTTGGAACAATAGAAGCAGCCTGGATGGATATGGCCAGCTTTCACAGATCAGGATTTCTAGCTGCTAGTTTTTGGTTTTTTTAGCTTTGAGATTTAGCATCAGTTCCTGCTGGAGGCTCAACAGGGTTAAAAGCTGCAGTAAAGGTCTCTGAGTTTTCATTTGATATTTTTTCCTGTCTCTCTGCTGCTGGATTGCAGGAAAGAAAATCGGATTTCCAACTTTGGATTTTTGCCAACAGATGTGTTTATGGGATGTCACTATATCAGAACAGTTAATTAATAATAGTTACTGTATATATTATTATGTTGTTTTTCAATAGTTAAGGTATTTAAAATTCCTTTGCCTGGCATTTATGTGGCATAAATGTTTGTTGCCACTTGTCACCCCAAGTCTCAATATTGTCGCGACCTTGTTGCATTTGAACATGGACAGTGCTTAAATAAATTCTGTTATGCTTAACACCGAGTAGTTTGACCATCTGGAACCCAGTACTTTACATTTGCCTTTAAAATAAGAAAATGTGAGTGACTAGGCTACCTTCTTAAAATAATTTGAAAGGGTCTGGTCTGGTCCAAAACAAAATGATGTATTAGTTACTCTTGTCCTTCTCGGTGGAAGTGGCCGTGGGTTTGAAAGAAGCTGTCTTAGGATCTTGGTGAATTACTGCAGTGCATTTTGTGGATAGCACACACTGCTGCTATTGAGTGTTGGTGGTGGAGGGTGTGGATGCTTATGGATGTAGTACCAATCAAGTGGGTTGCTTTGTCCTGGATGGTGTCAAGCTTCTCGAGTGTTGTTGGAGCTGCACCCATCCAGATAAGTGGGGAGTATTCCATCATACTTCTGATGGCGGACAGACTCTGGGGAGTCAGGAGGGTAAAAACAAGCCAGATTCTAGATTAGAGTGGTGCTGGATTTTCCTGGTCCTCAGATGCTGCCTGAACTGCTGTGCTTTTCCAGCACCACTCTAATCTAGAGAGTCAGGAGGTGAGTTACTCACCACAGTATTCCTAGCCTCTGATCTGCTCTTGTAGCCATTGTGTTTATATGACAAGTACAGTTGAGTTTCTGATCAATGGTAATCCCAAAGATGTTGATAGTGGGGATTCAATAAAGGTAACACCATCGAATGTTAAAGAGGCAACGATTAAATTGTCTCTCACTGGAGATAGTCATTGCCTGGCATTTATGTGGCATAAATGTTTGTTGCCACTTGTCACCCCAAGCCTCAATATTGTCCAGACTTTGTTGCATTTGAACATGGGCAGCTTAGATGCTGGAAAAGCTTTGCAGAGTGAGGAGGTGAGATATTCATAGCAGTATTCCAAGCCTCATACTTGCTCTTGGAGCGACTGTCTTTATGTAGTCGCAAATGGTGCTGAACAGTGTAATTTTTGGCAAACATCCTCACTTCTGACCTTAGGATGGAAGGAAGGTCATTGATGAAGCAGCTGCAGATGGCTGAACCTCATACAGTATCTTGAGGAAGTCCTGCAGATATTTCCTGGAGCTGAGATGATTGATTTCCAACTACCACAACAATCTTCCTATGTGTCAGGTACGACTCCAAACAGTGGCGAGTTTGTTCACTGATATCCATTTGTTCCAGTTTTGGTAGGACTCCTTGATGCCAGATTCGGTCGACTGCCAGACTTCATGTCAAGGGTTGTCACTCTCATCTCACCTCTAGAATTCAGCTCTTTTGTCCATGTTTGAACAAAGGCTGTAATGAGGTCAGGAGTTGAGTGGCCCTGGTGGAACCCAAACTGGGCATCACTGAGCAGATTATTACTGAGCAGATGCTGCTTGACTATTGATGACACCTTCCATCACTTTACTAATGATGAAGAGTAGACTGATGGGGAAAGAATTGGCTGGCATGGACTTGTCCTGCTTTTCGTATACAGGACATACCTGCGCAATTTGCCACATTGTTGGGTAAATGCCAGCATTGTAACTGTACTGGAACAGCTTTGCTAGGGAGCACAAGTGTTCAGTACTATTGCCGCAATGTTTTCAGGACCCATTGCCTTTACAGTATCGAGTGCTTCCAACTGTTTCTTGATATCACCAGGAGTGAAATGAATTGGCTGAACTCTGGTATCTACAATTCTAGGGACCACAGGAGGAGGCCGAGATGGTTCATCCACTAGGCACGAAGCAGTCGGTCCAAGAAAAGTTATCATGCTGGGGAAAGAGAAAGGATGCAGCATATGTTTTTTCTTATTCACTCATGGGAGGTATGCCTCACTGGCTGACCAGCATTTATTACCCATCCCCAATCTCTAGTTGCCAGTCAGAAGGTGCTTTCTTGAATCTCTGTAGTCCATGTGCTGTAGTTGATCCACAATGCCCTTGTAGAGGGAATTCCAGAATTTTGACCTAGCATCAGTGAAGGAACAACGATATATATTCAAACAAAGATGGTGAGTGGCTTGTAGGGGAACTCACCGGTAGTAGTCTTCCCATGTATTTACTGTCCGTGTCTTTCTTGATGGAAGTAATTTTGGACTTGAAGGGCATGGTCTAAGGATCTTTGGTGAATTTCTGCAGTGCATTTTATGGATAGCACACACTGCTACAACTGAATGCCAATGATGAAGGGAGTGGATGCTTGTGGATGTCATACCAATGAAGCAGGCTGTTTTTTTGTCCTGAATGGTGTCAGGTTTCTTGAGTGTTATTGGATCGTCAACTATGTACTCTGTCAAGCTCCTAAAAATATTATGCATTTTAAATGATTGCGTTTCATTCTTCTTGTTACAATGAGTACAAGCACAACTTATTCAACATCTCCCTGTAAGAGACTGGGAAGCATATATTCACTGTGCATCACTGTGAAGTAGATTTGGAGGGCTGTGCAGGGAGTTGAAAAATCATACTCCACTCAAGCAGAGTCAGCAAGTCTCCATGAAAGGGAAATCATGTCTGACTATATTATTAGAGGAAATTTTCACCAGAGTGGATAGAGAGGATACCTCACAGAAGGTCAAGTCATAAGAGCCTATGTGTCTGAGATAGTATATTGGCATAGGTAGAGAATTGGCTAACGGGCAGGGACCAGCAAGTGGGGATAATGGGTTCTTTTCCAGGTTGCCACTCTGTAACCAGTGGAGTTCCACTGGGATCAGTGGTGGGACTGCAACTATTTAAATATACATCACACTTGGAGGAAGGAAGCAAATGTACTTTAGCTAAATTTGCAGATGACACAAAAATAGGTGGAAAAGGAAGTTGTGAGAGCGACATAAACAGTTTACAGAAAAATATTGATCAGTTATGTGGTAAAAAAGTTAACAAATGTGGAAAATGAAGTTATTTATTTTGTAAGGGAGAACTGGAGATTAAAGAATTATTTAAGTGGAGAAAAGATGCAGAAAGCTACAACACAAATGGACTTGGGGGGGCTTGTGCATGAAACACAGAAAGGTACCACACAGGTGCAGCAGGTAATGAGGAAAGCTAATGCAATGTTGGATCTTATTTCATGGAGTATAAGAGTAGGGAAGTCTTACTGCAACTGTACAAGGTGCTGGTGAGATCACATCTTGACTACTGTGTGCTGTATTGGTCCCCTTACTTATGGAAAGATATCATTGCATTGAAAGAAGTCCAGAGACTAGGATGATTCCCGATGTGGAGAGATTATCTTAGGAAGAAAGGCTAAACAGATTGGAACACTAATTATTGGGATATAGAAGAATATCTCCAGCATCTGCAGACCTCACTTTCTCCTTATGGAAAGATATCATTGCATTGAAAGTAGTCCAGAGACTATTCGCTAGGATGATTCCCGATGTGGAGAGATTATCTTAGGAAGAAAGGCTAAACAGATTGGAACACTAATTATTGGGATATAGAAGAATGTGAGATGATCTCATATAGGATTCTTAAGGGTCTTGATACAGTAAATGCAGAAATGATGTTTCCCATCAATGGGAGAGTCTAGGATTAGAGGGCATAATCTCAGAATAAAGGGCACCAATTTAAGATTGAAATGAGGAGGAATTTTTTTCTTTGAAAGCTGTGGGGCTAGAATCCCTGCATATATTTAAATGTGAGTTAGATACATTCTCGATCAATAGTGGAATCAATAGCCATGGGGAAAGGGCTGGAAAGTGGACGTGAGTCCTGTTAGTTTCACCATGGCCCTCTGATTGGCAATGCAGACTCAAGGAGCTGAATGCCTTGCTCCTGAACCTACTTCTGAAGGCCATATGGCCTAAGCTAGCAACACTGTGAAGCACACTCAGAGGCATATCTGCTAACACAGGCAGGACATAAAAACTGAATAGTAATCCAGATGACCAAGCTATTGTTATAGAGTTATACAGCACAGAAACAGACCCTTCAGTCCAACCAGTCCATGCTGACCATAATCCCAAACTAAACTAGTCCCACCTGTCTGCACTTGGTCCAAATCCCTCCAAACCTTTCTTATTCATGTACTTATCCAAAAGTCTTTTAAATGTTGTAACTGTGCCTGCATGCACCACTTGCTCTGAAAGTTCATTCCACACATGAACCACTCTCTGTGTAAAAAATTACCCCTCAGGTCTTTAAATCTTTCAACCCTTTTACCTCAAAAATATGCCCACTAGTCTTGAAATCCCCCATCCTAGAGAAAAGACACTGGCTATTCACCTTATGTATATCCCTCATGTTTTATTAACCTGTACAAGGTCACTTCTCAAACTCCTATGCTCCAGTGAAAAAAGTCACAGCCTATTCAGCCTCTCCTTATAACTCAAATCCTGTCCTGGAGAAATTGGTTCAAGTTAGAGTCTTAGAGATGTACAGTATGAAACAGACCCTTTGGTCAAACTCGTCCATGCCGACCAGATATCCCAACCCAATCTAGTCCCATCTTCCAGCACCCGGCCCATATCCCTTCAAACCCTTTCTATTCATACCCATCCAGATGCCTTTCAAATGTTGCAATTGTAATAGCCTCCATCACTTCCTCTGGCAGCCCATTTCACACACACACCGCCCTCTGCGTGAAAACATTGCCCCTTAGGTCTCTGTTATACCTTTTCCCTCTCACCATAAACCAATGTCCTCTGGTTCTGGACTCCTTGTCTATTTACCCTATCCATGCCCCTCATGATTTTATAAATCTCTATAAAGTCACCCCTCAGCCTCCGACACTTCAGGGCAAACAGCCCTAGCAGATTCAACCTCTCTATAGCTCAAATTCTCCAACTCTGACAACATTCTTGTAAATCTTTTCTGATCCTTTTCAAGTTTCACAACATCCTTCCAATAGGAAGGAGACCAGAACTGCACACAATATTCCAAAAGTGCCCTAACTAATGTTCTGTACAGCTGCAACATGACCCCCCCCCAACTCCTGTACTCAATACTCTGACCAATAAAGGAAAGTATACCAAACGCCTTCTTCACTATCCTATCTACCTGTGACTTTACTTTCAAGGAGTTATGAACCTGCACTCCAAGGGCTCTGTGTTCAGCAACACTCCCTAGGATCTTACTATTAAGTGTATAAGTCCTACTAAGGTTTGCTTTCCCAAAATGCAGCACCTCACATTTATCAAAATTGAATTCTATCTGCCACTCCTCAGCCAATTGGCTCATCTGATCAAGATCCCGTTGTAATCCGAGGTAACCTTCTTCGGTGTCCACTATACCTCCAATTTTGGTGTCAATCAATAAACACATCGACCTGGACCCAATATACCGACCACTGCAACGGACAGCTGGAACTGACAACCGGAAGTGGCAGATTCAAACCACTATAAATGCCAGAGGAAACATCACAGAAGCGCTTCACATGAGGCTCCCAAGCACCTAGACAGGGGACGAAACGTCTGCAACACAAATTCCCAGCTCGGCGAACAGAACCACAACAACGAGCACCCGAGCTACAAATCTTCTCACAAACTTTGATCATCTGCAAATTTACTAACTATACCTCTTAAGATCACAGCCAAATCATTTATATAAATGATGAAAATAATCTGGGATATACAGCTAACCTAATGGCTATATAACCATGTGGTTCACTAATATCTTTAGGAAAGGATATCTATTATCTTATCTATAGATACTAGAGATTTGAAATAAACAAAAACAGAGATTGCTGAAGAAATTTAGAAGTTCTGGCAGCAATTGTGGTGGGAAAACAGACAACATTTTGAACCTAGTGACCCCTATTCATCTTAATCCGTCATCTTCACGTTACCGATGGTAGATGTGACTCCAGAACCACAACAATGTGGAGGACTGGCAATTTACCAATGGACAATTTGGCATGGGCAACAAATACTGGTCTAGCCAATCATGCCCACATCCTACAACTGAATAAATAGTGGTCTGAACTGTTAGGCATTTTGTATTTCTGCAGCCAGATGTAATTCAGTCCAGATTTAGGTCATACAATCCATCCTTATTTTGGCATGTGACGTTTATGTGAAGACTATTTTCCCCGGAACAATTTGCAATGTAAATGTCGGCAGATTTATGATTAAAAAAACTTTTCAAGAAAGATCTATGTTCTATGTACTCTATTACACAGTACAGACATAGAGCAATTTGAATGTAAAGAGGCAGATACTGGGGAAGGGACCATGCTGGGGGCGGGACTAGTGCACGTTGTGACGCGTGGGGCAGACGTGCCTGCAGGCCCCGCCCTACGGCCCAGCGGAAGTCTGGAGTGTGGGAATTTGTGGTGACATCAGGCTCGCTTGTTGTGAGGACTCCATTAGCGGCGGCTGAAGCGACAACAACAGTAAAAACACCAGGGAGCGGGTTAGAGACAGAAACCGCTGGCACCAGAAAAGGAGTGGCAGATTGAAGGGATGTACCTATGAGGAGAAAGAGGTGGTGGTGGTGGGACGGTTAAACTAAGACTGACCTGAGGGGATTCCAGCGGCGACAGCCAGAGCCCCCCGACGTGGGGGAGACAGAGCTCGCGAGCGGCCGGCGCCAAGAGGCGCAGCCGCGGTCACTGCCAGCGGCGCGAGGCAGGCGGCAGGGAGTAGCCTGAGAAACCCCGCGGCTGGGCGACCGTTAGCAACCCGCTCACGCCCGAACCCAACTGTGGGCCGGAACCAACTGACACCCTCGGTACCTCCTCCTCCACCACCACCACCGGACGTCCATCTCTCTCTCTCTCATCCTCGTCCATCATCCCCGCCGGATACCCATCCCTTTCTCTCGCTTGTCCACCACCGGCCAACTCCCCAGGACTCCAGCAGTCCGCCCTGCCTACCTCCTCCCCCGGGTCGGGAGGAAGAGGAAGCCCCGAGGCCCCTGTGCCGGCGGCTGCTCCTATTAGTACAGAAAGGAAGGTGGAAGGAGAGGGAGGGAGGAAGCACCGAGCCACCACCACCACCAGTAGCAGCACCACCATCACGGCGGCAGCTGCGGCCGGGGACACGCCGTTCACTCTGGCCTCCTCCTCTTCCTCCGACTCGGAGACCGGCGGAGTGTCTCCGCCACCGCGGAAGAAGCAGCGAGCGGCGGAGGGCGAGGGTGAGCCCGGGGCGGCGGCGGCGGCGGCAGCAGCATTCGGAGGAACTTCACTAGGCCCCAGCGGTAACAACCCCCCCGGCAGTTTCAGCGGCCTCCTCCTCCTGGGCGGCACCGGGCGCCAGGCTCCCGGCGTCATGCAGGCCAACGGGAACCAGGCCGGCGGAGGCGAGGTCCCCTCAGTCGGGGCCCAAAACGGAGATGTGACGGGCCGGGATTCGAGCCAAGCCGAGGCCGCCGACGAGCCGACTTCCCACGGTACCGGCGGATTCACTTTCTCCCCGTCTGCCCAGGCCCCGGCCGCTCATTCCAACGGACTGCCCTCGTCGTCTGCTGCTCCTACAATCTCTCTGGCTCCTGGGCCTGGGGGCATTAATCCGGAGCAGAGCTCGCTCAAGAAGAAAAAACGCCTGTCCCAGAGCGACGAGGATGTCATCCGCCTGATCGGACAGCACCTGCACGGCCTGGGCCTGAAGTGAGTGAAACTAGGCCTGGCGTTGTACTCGGGGATGGACATACAAGACATAAAGAAATTTGAGTAATCTTAAACTTGGGGGTGTATCGCGGAGTAATGGGACTATGGTAGGTAGGGAGTGGGTGGTCTGGCGACGGAGCCAAGGGATTTATGCGGGGGGTTGATGGTGCTGGGTTTGATTGCGAGCGGAATACTCTTTATGTAACGTCAGTTGAGGCACTGGATTGAGTCGGGATGTCTGCTGAGGTTGCATAGCATTGTGAACACTCGTTTGAGGGAACTGAATGGAACAGATATTAGTGAGACTTTTGCAGTGTGGATTCATTGAGACATTCAAAGGGCAGTGAATATTATCAACGAAGGCAAGGTATTTATAATTTGAAGAGCGGTGAGGCACTAAACTTTATGGGAGCATTAGGAAGTGTGACCAAAATATTGGTGGATGAAATTATTTTAACGGGTCTTTAAAACCTTTGAGAGCAAACCAGAGTTAACTGTGACGTTTGATATTGAACCTAAGTGGAGTAATGTCAGAAAAAAATGTTGCATGACTTGGAATAAATGTTAGTGAAGACAAAAACAAATGCAGGCAAGAAATGTAAGCATGTAGATAATATACCACACAAAACTATAAAATATACTTATTTTGAATTCAGGGAGCCCTCTGTCTGTTTTAGTGCTGGGTAACCAAATTGACATGTTCCTTGCTGGCCCAGTAGAGCCACAAATTCCGAAGAACCCCATGAAATGCATGGGGTTAGGGAGTAATTAGAGCCTTATTCAACCTGTTTAGCCTTTACTTGTGAGTCAATCCCTCCATTCTAGGGATCAACCGAGTAGAATAAAATAAAAAAAACTCTGGGTGCAGAAGAACTGAAACAAAAAACAGGATTTGCTGCAGAAACCCAACAGGTCTGGCAACATTTGTGGAGAGAAAGCAGAATTAACATTTCAAGACCAGTTGCCCTTCAGAATTCCTAGTGATTCTTCTCTGAACTACCTCCATTGAAACGGTATCTTTATTGGGATCAAAATGCTATCAACACTCCACAAAATGCTATCAACCAGCTCCTTTTTCCAACCTCCCTGATTACCTGCTGCACATCTGCTAGCTTTCTGTATTTCATGCATAAGTATTCACAAGTCTTTGTGTTGCAGTTTCCTGCATCTTTTCTCCATTTAAATAATACCCTATTCTTCTGTTTTTTCTTCCAAATTGAATAACTTAATTTTCCCACATCATGTTCCATTTGCTATAAGACCATAAGACATAGGAGTGGAAGTAAGGCCATTCGGCCCATCGAGGCCACTCCGCCATTCAATCATGGCTGATGCGCATTTCAGCTCCACTTACCAGCGTTCTCCCCGTAGTCCTTAATTCCTCGAGACAACAAGAATCTATCAATCTCGGCCTTGAAGACATTTAGCGTCCCGGCTTCCACTGCACTCCGTGGCAATGAATTCCAGCAAGGAACATGTCAATTTGGTTACCCAGCACTAAAACAGACAGAGGGCTCCCTGAATTCAAAATAAGTATATTTTATAGTTTTGTGTGGTATATTATCTACATGCTTACATTTCTTGCCTGCATTTGTTTTTGTCTTCACTAACCTTTTGCCTACCTAATCTATCTCTAAACTGTTGGTATCCCTCTTGCAACTTGCATCAGCAAATTTGGCTACAATAAATTAATTTCCTACTTCCAGGTCATTAACATATACTGTAAACAGTTGTGGTCCCAGCACTTCCCTGTGGAACTCCACTGGTTACAAGTTGCCAGTCTGAAAAGAACCCATTTTTCACACTCACCATTTCCTTCCCATTAGGCAATTCTCTTTCCACACTAAAATACTACCTCCAATACTATGGGTTTATATCTTATGACTTGACATCACATCTCTTAGTACCTCTATGTTCACTCTAGTTGAGACATCCTCGAAAACTGAAACTAATTAGTCACTCGATTTTTCCCTTTATGCACCCATGCTGACAGTGCTTGATTAGGTTGTGCTTTTCCAAATGTGCTGCTATTACTTCCGTAATAATTGATTCCAATATATTTCCAATGATAGATGTTACGCTCATCTACTGAAAGTTACCTGCTTTTGCCCCTTTTTCCCCCCCTCCCCCCAATCCTGTTACTTCTCCAGAATCCAATGATTTTTGAAAAATTACAACCAATATATCTGTTATCTCTAGTTTTATGTTCCTTGGATGCAAAACGTCAAGACTAGGAACTATCTGCATTTAGCCCCATTTGTTTAATACTATTTATTTCGATGGTGATAGTACCTAATTCCTCCCTCATATTCTTCAGTATTAATGGAATGTTGATAGTATCTTCAAAAATCAGGATTAAGACAAAATATGTTTCACTTTCTTGCCATTTTCCTTGTTCTCCATAACTATCTTCTCAGATTAATTTTCTGAGGGGTCTGTTTTCATTTTGCTATCTCTCTTCCTTTATATAGGTAAAGAAACTGTTGTCAGTTTTTATATTCGTTGCCAGTTTGCCCTTGTTTATTTTCTCGTTATCGTTTTAGTCTCCCTTTTGCTGTATTCTGAATTGATCTTAGTCTTCGGGGCTGTCACTGACCTTTGCCTCCTTGCGTGCTTTTTCTTTCAACTTCATACTCTCCTTAACTTCTCTGGTTCGCCATTGTTGGTTTTCCCATATTTAAGAATCATTCCTCCTTCCTGGGGTATATTTTGCTGAGAATAATGAATGACCTCCTCAAATGTCTGCCACTGTTTTCTTGCTGTCTTTTCTGCTAATCTCTCTGCCAAGTCCACTTTAGCTAACTCTATCTTCATTTTATTGTTAATTCCCCTTCCTTAAATTAAGGAGGACTGTAAGGTTCACAACCACAAGATTGTTGGAGCAGGCTTAACAGAGATTTGCTCAGAGAAGCTGCTGTGCATTTGTAATGGCAGGGGTAACTATAGATTTTTTTTAAAAAAAACAACCTGTCCAGAGATGATACACACATCTGGAGTTGGTGTGACTCGAACCTGGGCCTCCTGGCTCAGAGATCAGCACACTAACACTGCACCACAAGAGCCCTGGTCTTGCATTGTTTACATTTATGTCAGATTATATCCAGATGTGCTTAATATGAATTCTGGGAAATCTGTTCTCACACATTATAACTTCTGTATTGTTATCCATGACATCTTACCTGTCCAGAATAGGAAATATGGATAAGTGATTGTCTTAGATTTTCTATATCATTAATTTAGGTTTCAGAGAAATGTAATTTTCCTCTCCTTTAAGTTTTTGCATATGATTTCTCAGATGAAGGTTGAGTATGCATTCAAGTCCAGATGGAAGGCATTGTCCTGGGTGGTGATGACTTGGTGGTATTATCATCAAACTGTTGATCTAGAAATCCAGGTAATGTTTTGGGGACCCGGGTTTGAATCATGCCATGGCAGATGGTGGAATCCTTACCTGGTCTGACTGACTTGTGATTGCAGACCGACTACAATCTGGCTGACTTTGGGATGGACAATAAGTGCTGGGCTAGTCGGTGATATTTTTCTCCTGTGAATGAATTTTAAACCAAAAAACAGCTCTGAACTTGATTTCTGAATATCAACACTGGTCGTTTGGATGTGATTTTGAACTCTATATAATTGAACCATTTTTGGTTGTGAATCTCACCTCATTATTTCTACAATTAATATGTTTAACATTTCAAAATAGATTTTGCAATGATATTTTAAAGGAAATTTCCAAGTACTCAACTTTAAAGATTCCAAACTATTTGATAGCTTTATTCCTTCCCTGTATTGTAATGATTTTGTTTAATAGCCAGAGCACTTGAATTTGGGAAAATAACTGAGGTTTCAACCTGGGAAATGTTTTTTTCTCTCCAACTGTTTGTATGGACCCTTGGGATGCATATTTTGTGTCCACACTATTGGTGGAATTAAACAGTGGCCTATTGTTGGTCTATTTATAGAGAATGAATATAGAATTTACAGCTATGTGTCCACACATGTAAGGGCTGTAAGTTTGATGTTACGATGCCTTGATACTCCTAGCTGAGAAATATATTTAAAGGAACAGATTTAATGCAGCTGTCGTCATGTGTAAGTGTGGGGTTTTGTGGTTAAGTTCTCATTATTAGAATTCTTCCAGATTTCCTTTCTAATACTATTGTTAGGCTTCAATTGTTTCTCCTCTTGCAGCCAAACAGTCGACCTTCTGATGCAGGAATCGGGCTGTCGCTTGGAACATCCTTCTGCAACTAAATTCCGCAATCATGTAATGGAGGGACAATGGGAAAAGGTAACCTCTCAACTCTGTTTTATGAACACAAATTATTTGCAGTAGTGTCTGTATTGAACTAATTATTCCTGTCATTTTGTTAATAGGCTGAAAATGATCTTAATGAATTGAAGTCTTTGGTGCATTCGCCTCATGTGATTGTGGTAAGGAACAGTGAATGCTGCAGAGTGAATTTTTGTTTTGCTTTTTTTCTGCCCATTTATAACAAGCTTGTCAGTATAAAAGCTAATGAACAAATCAGGAGGGTAGGCTGGTGGTTGATTAAATGGTTAATGGGAGAATGTGATATTTGTGTGTGGGGTGGGGGGGGCATAGAATAGGCGTGGAAAAGGCCTGTGTAATGGATTAGAAGTGCGAATAAACAAAGATGATCAGCTGCTTGCATGTTCCAGCTGATTCATTTGTTTTTCAGAGGATTTAGCTTCCTGTCTGAGTGGGGGAGGTTTGGGTTGGGTTGAGAACAGGAACTGACGTCTATAAAACAATCTCATCTCTGTAACTTAACCCTTTAAGGATTTTTGTGGTTGGCATTAAAACTAGATTGTTTATTTCGTTCGAGATTCTGTGAACCTAGAGTTGTGTTGACAACATACAGTATTTCCTGTCAGAAATGTAAACTACTGTATAATTCCATGAAGTCTAATTGTAAAAAAATCACATTTTCATGGTGCAGTAAAATTTTTGTTATCCAGCATGCTTGGCAGGAGGTGGTTTCTGTTCATCAAACCTTTTTCTTCCACCTTTTACGGGATGTGGGCATTGCTGGCTAAGTCATTATTAGTTGCCCATCCCAGTTGCCATTGAAGGTGGTAGTGAGCTGTGTTCTTGAACTGCTGCAATCGATTTGGTGCAGGTAAATTCACAATGCTATTAAGGAGCTCCCGTATTTTGACCCAGCAATCCTGAGGACTGGTGGTCTGTTTCCAAGTCAGGATTGAATAGCTTGGGAACGTACTTGGAAGTCACGGTATTTTCTGTATCTGCTGTCTCTTAATTTTTGTGGTTCTGGGCTTGAAAAATGGTGTTTAAGGAGCCTTGCTGAATATCCACAGTGTATCTTGCAAATGGCCCACGCTACTGCTATCAGGAGTTAGCGGTGATGGGAATGAATTTTGTGTATGGTGCAAATGAAGCAAGCTACTTTGTTCTGGATGGTGGCCAGCTTCTTGAGAGTGGAACTCCAATCACAGCCAAGAGGTTCACATTCTCTTACTTGAGATGTGCCTTGTGGATGGTGGTTAGGCTCTTGGGGAGTTAAGAGGTGAGTTATTCTCTGCGGTATTCCTCGCCTCCGACCTGCTGTTGTAGACACGGTACTTGCATGCTTTGTTCAGTTCAGTGCTAATCTCCGAGATGTTGATACTGAGGGATTCTGTGATGGTAATGGCGTCAAATGTCAAAGTACAATACAGGGCGAACCACCACCACTATCCGTCGAATCATTTTCTGCAGTTTCAGTTACCTGCGGTTTACCGTGACCCAAACACATTAAAGGGAACGTTCTGGAACCAGGGACTGGGGGGCTGCCAGGAAGGTAGGTTTCCCATTTAAATGAATGGGTTCGCTTCTATCCATGGTTTTGGGCTTCTGTGGTAGGATTAAGATGATATCCCGCGTGGGTATGGGGAGACTAGTTAGATTGTCTTGTTGGAGGTAGTCATTTTATGGCAGTTGTTTTTTGTCGGCCTAAAACTGGATGTTGTCTAGGTTTTGCTGTATCCTTTGACGACCTTCTACGTTATCTGCAAACTTTTAAATCCACCCATTTTCATCCAAGTCATTTATATACATTACAAACAGCAGAGGTCCCAGTATGGAATCCTGTGGAACACCACTAGTCCTGGACCTCCAGCCTGAAAAACACCCTTTCACCACTACCCTCTGCCTTCTACGTGGCCAAGTCACTGTGAATTCAGTTAATCTCAGGAGTATTCTGGAAGTGTCCAGGTAACTCTTTCCTTCCTGATGTGTTGCAGTGTTGAAAGCTCAGCTCATCAACTCTGAGCTGAAGTTTCTCAAGCAACCAACACTTGCTACAGATGTGGTCAATACAACCACAAAGGGGTCTAAAGGTTTGCATACCAGTTACAACACTGCCTGGCCCAGCGTTTCGACTTATTTGGTTCTTAATTTGACTTCGAAAAATTTCATACCAGTGTTTTAGTTTGTAGTGTTAGGTTCCCTTCTTGAGATTCTTATACGCTTGATGCAACTGCAATTCGCCAACTTCTGTAAACAGCCACCATTTATTTCAGCAAATACAAGCTTTTAGAGGATCACTTAACACTTCACAATGTTTGTGGAGCATGTCAAGCGCAGCTCCCTGAACAAGGGATCTGTCCTTCTATACAGGGTTTTACATCAGTCAGTCATGCACGCAAGACACTATCCACTGACACTCCCCACAGTCACATACCACCCAAAAACAATGTCAAGTGATTGGGTTATTCCTTAAAATGGGGGCAGTTACAGAGTATGATTAGATTGTCACATTCTGCCTGCAAGACAGAAAAAACACACCGTCCAGGCCACCCAATTTCTTACGTGTCAGCAGAAGAAATTAACCCTTTAACATCTCAGTACCCTGTAAATACTTCCCCTATTTGCCTGCAGCCTATGTCATCGAATTAACAGCTATCACCAACTAATGATCTTGTGATTTATCTATGATGTCACACTGTTGTGCTGGGCCCTGATCCTGGGCTTCAGTTTATTTTTAAAGAATAAACCTTAGAAACTGAGAGCCAAAACAAAAAAAAACAGTAAAAAGCACCTGTTCCCCATCGCATCAAATTCTCACAATTACCTCCAAATTTCCGGAATTATACACTCAATTGGGCTGTGTCTTGCTCTGGATGAGATCTCTTCTTCCTGATTGTGCACTTTCACCAGGCTCTTTTCTTAATCTATTTTCCTCATCAAGCTGTTCAGAGATGTTATTACATACCTCTGAAGCAGGTGGGACCTGAACCTGGGTCTCTTGGTTCAGGGTAGGGAGACTACCACTGCACCTCGAGTTCCTAGGAGTCCCTTAGAGTTGAGCTGAGATGACTTGCACTACTTAAGCTTTAGTTGTAATTAATACATATTAAGGCATTGTACAGGCTTTAGACTGGTAACTGTCCCTCTGGTGAGTCAGCTACTTAATTAACATTTTTACTAGACTAATGAATTTTAAGCTTTTTAAAATGGAGAAAGAAAGGAAAGATTTTCAAGTTCTATTCCCACATTGCCTTCAAATTCCTTGAACTAGATATTCATTTGTAGAATCATAAAATGCCTACAATGTGGAAAGAGTCCATTTGGCCCATCAAGTAGACTCTCTGTAGAACATACTGCCCAGACTCTGCCCCAGACCCTATCCCCATAACCCCATATTTATCGTGGCTAATCCACCCACCCTGTGTACCCCTGGTCACTGAGGCAATTTAGCATGCCAATCCACCTGACCTGAACATCTTTGGATTGTGGGAGTAAACCCACGCAGACGTGGGAAGTGTGTGCAAAACTCCACAAAAGCAGTTGTCCAAGAGTGAAATAAAATCCACATCCCTGGTGCTGTAAGACAGCAGTGCCTCACCATTGAGCTGTCTTATTGAGATGCGATCTCTGCTTCCTGACCATGCAATACTCACTTTTGGATTTTAGAAGTATAGGCTGGTTAAGTACAGTCTGAATTCTACTTATTAAGAACAAATTAAGGGACTTGCAGTTTACTGTTTGGTTTGATCAACCGGTCACCTGAGTGTGGTCTATCTGCCTGGTATTGCACTTGATCTGAAATTCATACACAATATTACTCAATTTTGTAGCAGGCAGAACATATTTTTGGGATGATAGTGGAAAATGCAACTGGCATAGCTATTGAATGGGTGTCACATGAATTTAATTGCTTAATCTGTTGCTGAAATTTTTTTGATACACTTATGAACGTACACCTTACCGCAGTTAGGCGGTAGAGTGGGGGTTAAAAAAAAGAGAAAAGAAAAAAAAAAATGAACGTACGCCTTGGAGACTGGATAAAGCCTCTTGGACCCTTGAGCCTGGTTCACCATTCAGTGCAATCATATGATCTGATTAGGGCCTCGAATTCACATTCCCAGCTACCCAGATAATCTTTCACACTCTTGCTTCTCAAGAACCTGTGTACCAATTGTTCAAAGACTCTGTCTCCTTCCCTTTTTGAGCAAGGGAGTTGCACGATACGGGCAAACCCTGCCTCTTTATAAATTCCTCCTAAAAGATAGACATGCACATTTGAACATGTTTGGAAGTGGACAAGGGAAACAAATGGGTGTTATGGACAAAGAGAACACTGAGAAAGCAGTTCACTGATAATTTTTTATGAATATTTTTATGTTGGTGAGAACACTTCAGACATCCTTGTCCAGATGCTTCCACTGGTTTGCAAGAGACAGGGTAAAAAGTGAGGACTGCAGATGCTGGAGATCAGAGCTTAAAAATGTGTTGCTGGAAAAGCGCAGCAGGTCAGGCAGCATCCAAGGAGCAGGAAAATCGACGTTTCGGGCATAAGCCCTTCAGGAATGAGGAGGGTGTGCCAAGCAGGCTAAGATAAAAGGTAGGGAGGAGGGACTTGGGGGAGAGGCGTTGGGAATGCGATAGGTGGAAGGAGGTTAAGGTGAGGGTGATAGGCCGGAGAGGGGTGGGGGCGGAGAGGTCGGGAAGAAGATTGCAG
>NC_057712.1:135070154-135108364 GCF_004010195.1 Chiloscyllium plagiosum
GGGAAGGTGCCGGGAGTGGAGGTTGGGTTGGTGGAGGGTGTAGACCTGACAGTGAAGTCGCGGAGGGAGTGGTCTTTCCGGAACGCTGATAGGGCAGGGGAGGGAAATATATCCTTGGTGGTGGGGTCTGTTTGGAGGTGGCGGAAATGACGAAGGATGATACGATGTATCTGGAGGTTGGTTGGATGGTAGGTGAGGACCAGTGGGGTTCTGTCTTGGTGGCAATTTGGAGGGTTGGGGTTCAAGGGCGGAGGAGTGGGAAGTGGAGGAGATGCGGTGGAGAGCATTGTCAACCATGTCGGGGGGGAAATTGCGGTCTTTGAAGAAGGAGGCCATCTGGCTTGTTCGTTATTGGAATTGGTCCTCCTGGGAGCAGATGCGGCGGAGGCAAAGGAATTGGGAATATGGGATGGCGTTTTTACAGGGGGCAGGGTGGGAGGAGGTGTAATCTAGGTATCTGTGGGAGTCGGTTGGTTTATAGTGAATGTCCGTGTTGAGTCGGTCGCCCGAGATAGAAATGGAGAGGTCTAGGAAGGGGAGGGAGGAGTCTGAGATGGTCCAGGTAAATTTGAGGTCGGGTTGGAAGGTGTTGGTAAAGTGGATGAACTGTTCAACCTCCTCGTGGGAGCATGAGGTAGCGCCGATACAGTCATCGATGTAGCGGAGGAAAAGGTGGGGGGTCGTGCCAGTGTAGCTGCGGCAGATGGACTCTTCCACATATCCGACGAAGAGGCAGGCATAGCTGGTGCCCATGCGGGTGCCCAAGGCTCCTCCTTGGGTTTGGAGGAAGTGGCAGGATTGGAAAGAGAAGTTGTTCAGAGTGAGGACCAGTTCAGTCAGTCGAAGGAGGGTGTCAGTGGAAGGGTACTGGTTGGGTCGGCGAGAAAGGAAGAAGCAGAGGGCTTTGAGGCCTTCATGATGGGGAATGGATGTGTATAGGGACTGGATGTCCATGGTGAAGATAAGGCGTTGGGGGCCGGGGAAGTGAAAATCATGGAGGAAGTGGAGGGTGTGGGTGGTGTCCCGAACATAGGTGGGGAGTTCTTGGACTAAGGGGGACAGGATCATGTCAAGGTATGCAGAGATGAGTTCGGTGGGGTAGGAGCAGGCTGAGACAATGGGTCGGCCGGGGCAGTCAGGTTTGTGGATTTTGGGCAGGAGGTAGAAACGGGCGGTGCGGGGTTGTGGGACGATGAGGTTGGAGGCGATGGATGGGAAATCCCCTGAGGTGATGAGGTTATGGATAGTCTGGGAGATGATGGTTTGGTGGTGGGAGGTGGGGTCATGGTCAAGGGGGCAGTAGGAGGAGGTGTCCGTGAGCTGGTGTTTAGCCTCAGCAATGTAAAGACCGGTGCGCCAAACTACCACCGCGCCTCCCTGGTCTGCCGGTTTGATAGTGAGGTTGGGGTTGGTGCAGAGGGAGTGGAGGGCTGTACGTTGCGAAGGTAAGAGGGTTGGACAGGTTAAGGCGGTTAATGTCGTGGTAGCAGTTGGCTATGAAGAGATTGAGGGCGGTAAGAGACATAGGGTGGCTGATTCACTTATAAAAAGATACCTGATCTAGCAGTTAAAAGTCTGTTTACTACAGCTGCTGAAGGAAAAACAAGACTTTTTTTCAGCCTTGAAAGGGCTTATTGCAGAGAACAGAGCTCCTAAACTAGTTGGTTTGACAGCTTTTCTGTGGTCTTCACAACCCTAGGCTGTTCAGCTGCCTCCTTGAAAACCAAACTGTAATCCACAAACAAGTCCATTACTTGTTGCCAACCAAAACTCCATTTGCACACAACCCTTCGACTTCAGTTTATCTGCAACTAACCCTCAGCTGTACAAGTAATTTTCAGAACTGTATCAAGTTACTTGCTTTCAAATCATGTAGTAATCCTTCCAATCCCTGGTTTTAAAACAATTGTCATTTCACTCCACATTTTAAACAAAAAATCATGGAAGTCTGTATGAGAGCATAGATCGAGCAGTTAGCATCAGGTCCAGTAGTCTGCATTTCCAGCAATTTTCATCATCTACTGAATTAGTGTAGAATATTTGTTTGTTAGGGTTAGATTAGTCAGATGTTGTTGCTATTGTCTTAACTTTAATATTAACTTGAGTATATCAAATGTTCCATTTGTAGCAGTTTGATGTAACTAATAGTTTTTTTTTCGGGTCTTTCAGAGACTGGTTGATAGTCAACCATATTACTGAGAGTCTAGTCACAAAAGCCAGGCTGGATAGTGATATTAGATTTCCTTATTTAATTGAATTGCAATGTGGGAGGTTTCATGGTTATTCCAGATTTGTGAATTTAATGGTGGAGCCTGAACTCTGTCCAGATTCTTGCTCTGCATACCTCTGGGATACCAGTACAGTAGCATACTGATCTAGTTGTTCATTTAGACAGGATTTGCACAAGACAATCAACCATTAGCTGTCCCGGGGGGAAAAAAGCATACCAAATATACCAGACGTTTGAGTAGGTTTCAATTTTGTGATAAATTTTGAAGAAATTCTCTGGACTCAGACCTTAAGCGTTGGCAAATTTTATTGCATGATATCATGGGGAGCACATCTTTCCTAATCACGATCCAGCGCTACTTCAAAGCACTCCTGATCGTCATGGACTTGTATAGTATGACAGATGCCGAGTTGACAGTTTCTCAAGACTGTACATAACAAGCTATTGTTTTCGGACCTTGAATCAGTGCAGACTCCAAATACTACATTCGCCTGTTGATAACATCTGCCTGGGTTGCAGTTTTGCTTAACAGGTGGCTGCAGGTGACCGAGCAGAAGACATGTGGGGAAAGCAGAATATTCTAGTTTACTAGGGCCATCCAGGGCAAGGGGTTTTAAGCTAGGCGTGAGCAATATCAGGACTAAATGGCTCTAAACAAGCAGGCCAGCAAAAGCCACTTCCACAGTAAATGTGTGAAACTTGGATAAAACATAACTTCGTTTGAATTATAAAAACAAATGCAAGTATATATATTTTGAGTATCAGAATGATAGATGATTCTCGACCTACTTTAATTGTGGTCTTGAATAGAGAATATCAGGACTTTGACCCTGATGTGTTGTAGATAATGTAGGGACACTGAAGGAACAATACAGTTCTATGTCAAGATGCATGACTTGGCAAGGAGCATGCATCTCAGATGGCACCCTACAAATGGAGTAGTGTTTCCATTTTTCTGGTGCCTTATATCGATTTGCGTGTTAGCAGTTTCGGGTTTGGAAGGTGGTGTTGGAGTAACCTTTGGACATTTGCAGTGTATCTTGTATTTGGTGCACTGCCACTGGTGGGGGTGAAGGGAGTGAATGACAAATGGTGTACCATTTAAGCAGGCTGCTTTATTGTTTTTCAAGTTGTTTGTTATTGGGCATGCACTCATCCAGGCAAAGTCAGAAGTCACATGATGCCAGGTTATTAGAGTCCAACAGGTTTATTTGAAGTCACAAGCTTTCGGTGTGCTGCTCCTTAACCAGGTAAAGTGGAGGGAAGTGCACAGGCACAGAATTTATAGGCAGAGAGATAATTGCAAGATGATTCCAGGTAATTAAGAATGTTAAAAACTGGTAGAAATGCTGAGTGTGAAATGTCGACAGGCTGAATAACTAGTCTTTGCAGGTGATTAAAAAGTGTTAAATGGTGTGAGTAAAGTGTTAGCAGCTGAATAGCAAGTAGAGGGATGATTTATAATCCAAACAAGTTATAAATCTCACAGCACCACTTCACCTGATGAAGGGGTAGCACTCTGAAAGTTTGTGATTTCAAATAAACCTGTTGAACAATAAATTAGTGTTGTGACTTTTGACCTTGTACACCCTAGTCCAAGGTAAGGGGGGGTGGTTTCCAGCAATGGTAATACCATTGAATGTCATGGGGAGATTTAGATTCTCGTTTGATGGAGATGTTTTGCTTGGCACTTGTGTTGCACAAATGTTAATAACCACTTCAGAGCAGGGCCTCGGCAAATGTGTCAAACAGACACTGAGACGTGCAGGTGCGCAGTACCTTGAAAGTGGTATCACGGATAGACAGGATAGGGAAGAAGGCATTTTTCAGGCTTGCTTTCATTGGTCAGATCATTGACTGTATGAGTTGGGATGTCATGTTGTGCTGAGAGTGGTTTGTGTGTGGAATGAACTCAGAAAGCAGTGGAGGTAGATGTAGTTACAACATTTTAAAAGACGTGGATAAGTATAGGATTTGGAAATGTTTGGAGGGATATGGACCAAGCTCAAGCAGGTGGGACTTTTTTAGTTTGGGATACGGTCGACATGGACTGGCTGGACCAAAGAGTCTGTTTCCATGCATCAGTCCGAGCCAAGAAACCATCCAGGTTTTGCAGCATTTATGCATGGACTTATGGGGCCCACATGTAGTTTTGCAAAGGCCTCTTGCAGCCATGTTTGATTAAATGCAGCCTTGATGTCAAGGCAATAGCCCTCCCTTAGCTGTTTTGTCCATGTTTGCACCAAAACTGAGAGATCCATCGCCTAGCTTATTTGATATCTATTGTGTTCACCTCCATATTGAAATCACATATAAAATTATTTGAAAACTGGCAACTGTGATGCTGAGGTCCTCAGAAGGAGGTTGAGACTTTAATCATCAATCCATGTTGTCCTGAAAATTGGAATGGAAGACTGAAGCATTCCTTCACAATCTTAACTCTGACATGACTCAACATGAAAATCATAGCTCAATAATCTAATCTAAACCTACAGATTAATTGTGAAATTCTTGGTCTTTGCTTAATGCTGAATCTTTTTCAGAAGATGAAGTTCTTGCTTCTGCAGCAGAAGTACTTGGAGTATCTGGAAGATGGCAAAGTTCTGGAAGCTCTTCAGGTCCTGCGCTGTGAACTGACTCCTCTGAAATACAACACCGAGCGTATCCACATCTTGAGTGGGTAAGAGAAAAGCAAGTGCTGATAAGTGCAAACATTTTTTTATTCATTCATGGGATGTGAGCGACACTGGCTTGAGCAGTGTTTATAATCCATCCCTAATTAAGAGTCGCATGTAGGTCAGCCCAAGTAAGGATAGTAGTTTTCCTTCCTGAAGAACATTATGAACCAGATGAACTTTTCTAGCAATTGACAATGGATTCATAGTTGTCATGACAATTCCAGATTTTTTTTAACTGAATTTGAATTTTTCTAACTGCCATGGTTGGATTTGAGCCAGAGTCTCCACAGCATTACCTGCATGTCTGAACGAATAGTCTAGCAATTATATTAGTCCACTACCTTCCTGTTAAATCACATGGCTCACTAAACTTTAATTATGCTTTTTTTTGGTACTTTAAGATTACTTCACATCTTATTGGGTACTGTAAGGAGTCCTGCAGTCATTGCTTGGAGGAAGTAACTGTGCTGTTAACAAAATTTATGGTATTAGCTACTAAATGATGATTATAGGTGGGCACCTCAATCCATTTCTAAAAATTCTGCATTTTTGAGTTAATCTTTGGCCTCATTTCCATGACCTTCACAGACATGTTCTGGCTGGTGCGTTGCTGATTTCTGAAATTCTTCAGACTAGAGTGATGAAAATTATACTTGAGTGCTGTTTTAGATATTTTTAATTTGAGCTGGGCAAGTGCGACTTGATTCCAGAACTTCTGGCTGAGAGGTAGGAACACTAAAACAGAACCCTCTGTGCTAAGTAATCTATTTTATTTTGTGCTTTCATCTAAATGAGCTGACTTGTGCTGGGGGTTGATTTTGTGATGGGTGTTATCCATTCCCTATATTCTTTCCCTGGTGGATGGGGCAAGCACACTATTTCTGGGAGAAATTACGGAAGACAAGACTTTCATGTACTCTGCATACGGGCTTGTTGAATAACAAGCAGTAACCCCATTATTTTCTTCCATGAAGCCTACCAAAGGTGTATATTTTATTTAATCACCAAAATACTAATTTTTATTCTGATCTGTAATAAAGAGAAACAAAGAAATTATCACCAGGTTTATTCAGTAAACTCAAATAATTTCTTATAAACAAACATATCATTACAATAGTCATCGGAGATCACTCGCTAATGAGTATGATTGTGCACCTAGAAATTCCTCGTCATTGGTTCTGTGGGTCCTTGCGTGGTTGAGTCTGTTCAGAGGGCAGCTCCTCTGACCATATACTTGGCAGGTGTATCTGGGGTATAGAATTAGTCTGTGCATTTGATCACTAAGAGGGGATCCTTTCTCAGGCTCCTTTATTGTACTTCCTATCACAATGGGTATTTCGAAGAATTGTCCTTTCAAAAATGAGGTTCCTCCAAGTGGAACAGAAGTGTCCCAGGCGTTGGTGTTATTGCATTTCTTGAGGTAAGCCTTCAGACAGTCTTTGAAGCACTTCTCTCATTAGAGTGTCTTTCTTGAGCTAGGCCAGGAAGATTTGCTTTGGGAGTCAGAACTCAGACATTGTAAGCATGTGGCTAGCCCAGCGAAGTTGGTTTTGAATAATCATGGCCTTGATACTGAAGCTGTTGGCTCCTTCATAAATGCTTATATTAGTATGCCTATCTTCCTAGCTGATGCGGAGAACCTGTCTGTGTTGTTGATACTTCTCCAGGGCCTTGAGGTGGCGTCTATACGTAGTCCAAGCTTTTGAGCCATATAGAAGAGTTGGAAGGACGACTGCCTTGTATACGAGGATCTTAGTACCAGCACACATCATGGACATCGAAGACTGTCATCCTTGGGTGTCCAAAGGTGGCACTCACTGATTGGATGCAGTGTTGGATCTCTGCATTGATGTCAATCTTAGATGACATGTGACTCCTCAGGTAGGCAAAATGTTCCATTTTTGAGAGGATTGCTTTGTTGATCTTAATGGATAGACTGGAACTTGCCCAGACATGGGTTGGCAAAGGACTTAAGTCATCTTGAGATCAAGGCTGAGACCAATTCTTCGGTGTACTCCCGCAAAGGTGTTAAGCGAGGCTTGAAGATTCTCTTCCAGGAGAGCAAAGATGGTGTTTTAATCACTTGCTAAAGTTCCACAAACAATGTCAGTGTTGTTTTCTTGGATTTCCTCAGGTTAAAGTTGAAGAGTTTTCCATTCTTCCTGTAGACAATGTCTGCAACTTTGGGAAGCTTATTCTTGACAACATGAAGGATAGTGTCGATGGAGAAAAGGCTGGTGGGGGTGATGATGCATCCCTGCTTGGCCTCCAATGTTTTTATCACCAGTATCTTTCAAGGAAATAGAGGATGTTGATGAATTTCTCTAGGCAGCCAGCCTTTGACAGGGTTTTCCCAGTCAAAAACCTTGGTCAGAACAGTAAAACCTTAACGTGGTTGGCGGTCCTGCATTTTTTTGTGAAGTTGCCGAGCAATGAAAATAGTTTCACTGTTTTGTCAGAAGCCAGAGGTTTTCTGGAAGGATTTCTTCACAGACTGAGAGATATTTGCTACTGAGAATTTGAACATTGATCTTCCCAGCAATGGAGAGTAGGGAGATTCCTCAGTAGTTTCCACAGTGCACTTTGTCACCTTTTTGAAGACTGTGATGATGGTGGATCCCTGCGATCAGCAGGGATTTATTCTTGTCCCAGACTTTCAGGAGCCATTGAAGATGATGAGTGAGCCCTGCTTCCCCAAGTTTGAAAATCTCTGCTGGAATCCTATCCAGCCCTACGGTATTTACATTCTAGATGTAGGTTAGCTCACTGAACTGGAAGATTTGTTTTCAGACATTTCGTCACCATACTAGGTAACATCAGTATGCTGCAGGATGAAGCACTGGTGGCATGGCCTGCTTTCCATTTGTGCCTAAGTTTCCTCAGGTTGGTGACATCATTTCCTGTGGTGACTTCATTTCCTATTCTTTTTCTTGTGGGATGGTAAATGCGATCCAAGTCAATGTGTTTGATAGAGTTCCAGTTGGAATGTCATGCCTCTAGGAATTCTTGTGCGTATCTTTGTTTGGCTTGTCCTAGGCTGGATGTGTTGTCCCAGTCGAAGTGGTATCCTTCCTCATCTGTATGTAAAGATACTAGTGAGAGTGGGTCATGTCTTTTTATCGCTAGTTGATGTTCATGTATCCTGGTGGCTAGTTTTCTGCTGTTTTCCAAAATAGTGTTAGAGTTCTTGCAAGGTATTTTGCAAATGACATTTTTGCTTGTTGTTCATTAGTTGCTGTTTTAGTGTGTTGGTGCGTTTGTGGGCTACCATGATGCCAAGAGGTCTGAGTAGTCTGGCAGTCATTTCTGAGATGCCTTTGATGTAGGGTAGAGTGGCTAGGGTTTCTGCATGTGTTTTGTCTGCTTGTTGGAGTTTGTTGCTGAGAAGTCGGCAGACTGTGTTCATTGAGTACCCATTCTTTTTGAATACACTGTATAGGTGATTTTCCTCTGCTCTGCGTATTTACATTCTCCTCATGTTTAATGGTGACTTTGACTTGCCACACTTGCTGGGAGTCTGAGATCTTTGGGGTGTTAGGGTTCCCTCGAACATGTCCTTATCTGTGATCGTATCGTGCTTTGCAATAAATGGCTAATGAGCTGCCGTATGGAGTGAAACTGTCCCATTAATCTCAAGCATTGAGAATCATATGAGATGACGGTACAATTCTGCAGAAATGGATGTTTAAAAAATTCCAGAGGGTGTAGGAGTAGAAATAGGTCATTTGGCCCTACCGTCAACATGCTGGGGTCTACCATGTAAATACAGCGACTATGAGCAGTTTAGAGGCTAGGAATACTGCAGTGAGTAACTCCCTCATGACTCCCCCAAAGCCTGTCCTTCATCTTGGAGCACAAGTGAGGAGTCTGATGGAATACTCCCCACTTGCACAGATGACTGCAACAACAACCCTCAAGAAGCTTGACACCGTTCAGAACAAAGCAACAGCACCTATTTACAAATATTCACTCCTTCTGTCATCATCATTTAGTACAGAGGATCTTTGATTATCCTAATATCGAATTATCCGGCAAGATCTCAAGGTCCCGATGCTTGGCGAAACTGTTATCCGGCATTCGATTATCCAGAATTCAATTTAACCAAACGAAATACTCCACGCCTGTGTCCTTTGGGTAATCGAGGTTACTCCTATTTGCAAGAAGAAATAGAGAAATTCACCATAGATCCTTAGACCACCTTCTCAACTAATGGTGACTTCCATATAGGACAAGGATGTGGGAACCCAATCACCAACAAGTTTCCCTTCAAACCGTTCACCTTCCTGATTTGGGAATATATCACCATTCCTTCAGTGTTGCTGGGTTAACATCCTGGAGTTCCTTCCCCAATGGCATTATGGATCTACATGCAGCACACGGGCCACCACCTTATCAAGAGATGGGCAATAAATGCTGACCCAGCTAGTGATGCTCGTGTCCCATGAGTGAATATTCAATAAAAGGTCTGCTCCATCATTCATTGAGATCATAGCTGATCTGATGATCCTCCATTTTGCTGCTTTTCCATGAATTCCCTTGTTTGATCGTGAAAAACAACCTATCTCAGTTTTGAGTAAGATACTTAACAACCAAGCCTTGACAGGTCTCTGCAGTGAATGATTCTACAAAATCACTACCCTCTGAGGGGGGAGAAAATGCTATTTATTGCTGTCTTAAATGGATGGCTCCTTATCCTGAGATTATGCCCTCTGTCCTAGACACACTCACACAAGGGGAAAGTCCTCTCTGCATCCACCCTATCAAGCCCTCGAGAATCTTTTATGTTTTAATAATGTCCTCTCTTGTTCTACTTAATTCCAATGACTGCAAGCCAATCTACTAAACCTCGTCTCATATTAATGACTTGGTTGACAGAGTAAGTTATGCTATCATCAAGTTTGCAGATGATAGAAAAATAGGTGGAAGGGCAAGTAGCAAGGATAAGTCTGCAATGGGTCAAAAAGCTCCATGGAGTGAGCTAAAAGTTGGCAAATGGAACGCACGGTGGGAAATTAAGAGGACATTCCAGGGAAAGTCCCTTCAAACCTGGGATCAACCCTTGAACCTTCTCTCATCTGTCTCCAAAGCCAACCTTTCATTAAATAAGGCAATGAAAACAGTTTACAATATTGTAGGTGTAGTCTGACTAGTGCTTTATATAGTTATAAGAAGACCTCCCTGTTTTAACTTTCTATTCCATTTGAAATGTGCCTGTCTTCCTATTCAACCCTTTTACAAATGTTGGGTGATACCTTTTTTGAGATTTATGTTTGAAGACCCCCCAAATCTCTACGGAACTGCAGATTTCTGCAGGCTTTCAGCATTTACAAGGATGCTGCCAGGGTTGGAGGATTTGAGCTGTAGGGAGAGACTGAACAGGCTGGGGCTGTTTTCCCTGGAATGTCGGAGGCTGAGGGGTGACCTCATAAACGTTTATAAAATCACGAGGGGTACGGATCAGGTAATTAGACAAGGGCCTTTCCCTGGGGTGGGGGGAATCCAGAACTAGAGGACATAGATTTAGGGTGAGACGGGAAAGATTTAAAAGGGACCTAAAGGGCAACTTTTTCACATGGAGAGTG
Organism: Chiloscyllium plagiosum; assembly: GCF_004010195.1. Classification (NCBI taxonomy): domain Eukaryota; kingdom Metazoa; phylum Chordata; class Chondrichthyes; order Orectolobiformes; family Hemiscylliidae; genus Chiloscyllium; species Chiloscyllium plagiosum. The sequence continues at coordinate 135,080,645 of NC_057712.1, forward strand.
GTGCATATATGAACTGCCAGACGAAGTGGTAGAGGCTGATACAAATGCAACATTTAAAAGGCATCTGGATGGACATACGAATAGGGAGGTTTTAGAGGGATATAGGCCAAATACTGGAAAATGGGACTAGATTAATTTAGGGTGTCTGGTCGGCATGGACGAGTTGGACCAAAGGGTCTGTTTCTGTGCTGTACATCTGTATGACTCTCTTTAGATATTATTCAGCTCTTCTCCCTGTCAAAGTGCATATCCTCTTAATTTCCCACCGTGTGTTCCATTTGCCAACTTTTAGCTCACTCCATGGAGCTTTTTGACCCATTGCAGACTTATCCTTGCTACTTGCCCTTCTGCCTATTTTTCTATCATCTGCAAACTTGATGATAGCATAACTTACTCTGTCAACCAAGTCATTAATATGAATCATAAATAATTGTGGTCCTAGTACTGAACCCTGTGGTGCTCCATTAGTTACAGGTTGCCACCTTGAAAATGCCTTCTTATTCCAACACTAACTTGTATTAGCCAGTCCCCTCTCAATGCTAATGTACTACAACAACACCATAGGTTTTTGTCTTAAGTAACCGTACGTTCGGTACCTTATTGAGTGGTTGTTGGTGTTATTTGTGTCCTGTACTGTGAAGATTGATATAGAGTATTTACTTGACACTGCTGCATTTCCTGGTTCTCCTCGGCCTGTAAATGTTATGCATTATTATTTGCCATTTCCTGCACCAAGGGGTGTCTCTTCCTTTTTATATATTTTAAGAAACTGTCAGTTTGTTTTTATGTTGTAGTTTACCTTTTTATTTTTTTTTTAACCATCTTCTGTTGGCTTTTACAAATCCTCAAATTAATTGTACACAACTGGGAAAACACTGGTGGCCCAAGCATCTGTATTCAAAGAATCCAAATAGAGTTCTTACTGTCTGGTTGATTTCCTGTTGTCAAAATCTCAACAACGCTAGGAGCTATAGTATCAATGGCTGATACTTAAATTCACCTTCAGTTTAGATGAGAGTCAGACATGCATTTTAGTAAGTAACAGTTGAACTTTGAGTTGCAGTAGTTAAAATACTGACTTCTGGAACTTTAGTCATTGCCAGAAGGTATTTTATTGAGAGATATGTGTTGCTTGTCCTAATTTAAGGTTTCTTTTCCTTCAACTAGTACACTTAAGGTTTTTTTATTCAGTTGTAGGACATGGACATTGCTGGCTGGCAGCATTTATTGCCCCTCCCTAATTGCCCTTGAGAAAATGTCAGTGAGCTGCTGCCTTGAATTGCTGAAGCCTACATACTGTAGGGAGGGAATTCAGGATTTTTACCCAGTAACACTGAAGGAATATATTTCCAAGTTAAGATGGTGAGTAGCTTGGAGAGGAACTTGCAGGTGGTGTTCCCATGTACATGCTGCCCCTTGTCCTTCTAAACAGAAGTGGTTTTGGGTCTGGGAGATGTTGTCTAAAGGTCTTTGGTGAATTTCTGCACTGCATCTTGTAGATGTACACACTGCTGCTTTTGAGCATCTGTGGTGGAGGGAGTTGATGCTTATGGTTGGTGTGCCAGTCAAGCAGGCTGCTTTTTCCTGGATGGTACCTAGCTTCTTGTGTTGTTGGAGCTGCATCCATCCAAACAAGTGGGGAATATTCTATCACAGTCCTGGCCTGTGCTTTGTACAAAGGAACTTCGATTATTCAATTATCGGATTATCCAGTAAGATCGCAAGGTCCAGTTTCTCGGCTAAACTACATTATCCGGCATTTGATTATCCAGAATTCAATTAACTATGGTCATAGTTCTTGCAGTATCCAATGTCTCCATCTATTTCTTTATCATGGGGAGTGAATTCAATTGCCTGAAGTCCGGCATCAGTGATGCTGGAGACTATGATGGAGGCCAAGATGGATCATCCACTTGGTCCTTCTGGCTGAAGATTGCAAATGCTTCAGCCTTGTCTCTCGCACTGATGTACTGGGCTCTTCCATCATTGAGGATGGGATATTTGTAGAGCTGACTCCTCTTCTAGTGAGTTGTTTAATTGTTGACCACTATTCATTACTAGACTTAGTGGGATTGCAGAACTTGGATCTGACCCATTAGATCTATTACTTGCTGTTTGGATGCAAGTAACACTGTTAGCTTCACCAGGTTGACATCACCTTTGTAGGTGTGGCTATTGCTTCTCCTGGCATGTCTTACACTTTCCATTGAACCAGGATTGATGGTATTTTTGACTGGGGAACACGCTGGGCCATGAGGTTACTGATTGTGTTGGAACATGATTCTGCTGCTGATTGCTCACTGTGCCTCATGAATATGCAGTCGAGTTGCCAGATCTGTTCAAATCTATCCCATTTAGTATGATAGCTCCACATGATGCAATGGAGTGTGTTGTCTGAAAGCAGAATTTTGTCTCCACAATGATTTTGTGGTTATTGCTCTTACTGATACCATTGTGGACAGATGCATCTGCAGCAGGCAGATTGGTGAAGGTGAAAGCAAGTGCAATTTTTCCTTCATGTTGGTTCCCACCCTACCTGCCATAGATCCCATCTAACAGCAATGACCATTAAGACCTGACCAGCTCGATCAGTAGTACTGCTGCGGTTTGATGAACCAATTTGATGATATGTGGTAGTCAGGAGGTTTTGTCTGCCCATGTTTAACCTGGTGCCATGAAATGTTGAGGACTCCCAGGGCAACTCCCTCTCAACTGTATACCACTGAGCTGCCACCTCTGCTGGGCCTGTACTGCTGGAGGGACTTGGCATTTGAGGGTTGGGATATCTGAGACACGGTCATATCTATGGAATCATATCTTACAGACAGTGTTAGACTTCAGCCTGTCTAGTCTGAGACAGCTCTCCCAATTTTGGCGCAAGACCTCAGATATTAGTAAGGAGGACTTTGAGCTGACAGGGCTATTTTTGCTATTGTCATTTCGGTACTGCGGTTGATGCCTGGCAATCTGCCTTGTTAAGACTTTGTAACAGTTGATGTAATTGAGTGGCTTGCTCGGCATTTGAGAGTCGACCACATTGCTGTGGCTTTGGATTCACATTTAGGCCAGACCAGGTGAATGTAGCAGATTTCTTTCCCTGAAGGATGTTAGTGAACCAGATGAGCTTTTCAGACCAACAACAATGGTCATTAAATTCTTAATTCCAGATTCCTTTTATGCAACTCAAATTCTGCCATCTGCTGTGGCAGAATTCTAACAGAGGTCCCCAGAATGTTAGCTGAGTTACTGGATTAAGTCTAGAAATAATACCGCAAGACCATTGCTTCCCCTTCAATATACATGCTGAAACAGCCACTGTAGTTCAGAGGCTGTTGCTAAGAAAATTTCAGGACAGAGCGACAACTTTTTGAAAAGTTTGTAAATTGATAAATTCTATATGACTCCTTCCTTGTCTTCCAAAAGCTTTTGGCTTGCATTCTTTCCAGTTATTTGACCTTTAGTAACCTGTAGATGAACAACAACACTTCAACTTTAACTCTTCAGTTTCATTATGTTCCATTTTTAATCTTCTGCAATGCAGCAATTGTCCAAATCTTTCCATGTCTTCCAGCTTCCTCCACTATAATATTCAAACAGACTTTGTATTCCTAATACTGCTCATGGTATTTTAATCTATGTATCTGCACTCCTAGGTCCTTTTTGGCCCCTACTGTTTCTAGCTCTTCACCCTGTACTAGCCATTTTAAGGCCAAAGGGGATGTTCTCTCGGTTGCCTGCATTGAAATTCATTTGTCAAATTTTGCTGATTTACCTAAGCTGACAATATCTCTGCCACTTTATGCTTCCATGTGCATTGCTTACAATATCTTTGTGTTATCCAAGAATGTGAAAATATGGCTCTCTAGTCTGGCATTTGCATTGATAAAAAGGCTAAATAATACCACCACACTGATCCTTGCAGGATGCCATTAGTCATATCCTGCCAATTAGCTTCCCTATTCATATTTCCCTATTATTTTCCGGTCAGAAAATGAGCTTCCTAACCAGGTCAATACCTGGCCACAATTTGAAATTGACCAATGTTTTCGTGAATGATTTCAGATGTTTCTGGTATTGCGTTTAAATAATGGTTCTTTGCCGACTGAGGTGAGGAATCTATAAATTAAAATAAAAACACAGCCAAAAACACAGCTCTTTCACTTTTCATTTCCAAAGAGTTCTTTTTATGCTACTTCTGTTCCAGTTATTCTCATCATCCATATTCACACAGTTTGACCCTATCAGAATGATTGGTGAAAATCTCACCTTTGTGTCTTATCTCTGCAGGTATCTCATGTGCAGTCATACAGATGACCTGAGAGCAAAGGCAGAGTGGGAAGGAAAAGGGAATGCTTCACGATCAAAATTACTTGACAAACTTCAGAGTAAGTTATTTTCATTAAAGCAATATTGAAACAAATTAACAAGTTCTAGATTATTAAATAAATTAGGTTTAGATTTGAACAGTGGCTATGAAATAATAGCCACAATCGTATTGTTATTTGACTGCTTAGCTCACTGCAAACTGAGATGTTGATGTTCTAGTAGATTGTGTTGTGAAATATTTTGGATACTGCAGCCACATGATTTCATCATTGCAACCATACAAACAATTAGAAGGTAACGTGACCCTATTTTTATTTGTAGTTGTAGGTTTTGCTGGCTAGGCTAGCAGTTATTGTGTATCCCTTATTACCTTTGAGAAGGTAGCAGTGAGCTTGAGCCACTGCAGTTCATTTGGTATACATGCACCCACAGTGCTGGTCGAGAGGGATTTTCAGGATATTGACCCAGCAACACTGAGGGAACAAGGACATATCTCCAAACAAGGATCGTTAGTAGCTTGGAGGGGAACTTGGAGATGGCATTCCAATTTTCCTGTCTTTTTCCAAGGTGTTGTTCACTGGCTTGGAATGTGCTGTCTAATGAGCTTAGGAGTTATTGTAAATGGTATACTCTGCCGAATGGTGTTGGAGGGAGTGAATGTTCATGACTGTGGTGTCAATCAAGTGGGCTGATGTCTTGAATAGTGTCAAGCTTCTTGTGTTTGTTGGAGTTGCACTCATCCAGGCATGTGGAGAGTATTTCATCACACCTGGTTTGTGCCTTGCACAGACTACCCAAACATTTAAGTGCATTTTTTGCAAGGTTTATGAAGGTTTGTAGCTCAAGTTGAGGTTTAGGGTATAGATTTGCTCGCTGAGCTGTAGGTTTGATATCCAGACGTTTCATTACCTGGCTAGGTAACATCATCAGTGGCGACCTCCAAGTGAAGCGAAGCTGTTGTCTCCTGCTTTCTATTTATATCTTTCTTCTGGATGGGGTTCCTGGGATTTGTGGTGATGTCATTTCCTGTTCGTTTTCTGAGGGGTTGATAGATGGCATCTAGATCTATGCGTTTGTTTATGGCGTTGTGGTTGGAGTGCCAGGCCTCTAGGAATTCTCTGGCATGTCTTTGCTTAGCCTGTCCCAGGATTTAAGTTCATCAGGTATTAGGAAGGAAAATGGATGGTTGGCCTTTAAAGGGAATGGATTATAACAATAGAGAAGACTTGTTAAAACTATACAAGGCACCTGTTTGTTTATACCTGGAATGCTGTGGACAGTTTTGGTACCCAGTCTGTGGAAACGTAGAGAAAGCAGTCTAGAGAAAGTTCACTAGTGTGATTCTGGGTATCAAGGGATTTTTATATGAAGAGAGATTGAGTAGGTTGGGCTTGAACTCATTGGAGGTCTTTGCTATTGTGGGACAGTCCAGAATAAGCAAGCATAAACAGAGTAAAGGGTTGCCCATTTTAAGACAAAAATGTGAGATACTTTCTTAGGGAAAAGAGGTTAAATCTGTGGAATTCTTTACTTCAGAGGCCTGTTAAGACTGGACAATTAAATATGTTCAAACTGCTGTGGAATCATGTTCAAATAACTAATGCAATCGGTGAGTGATGAAAGTAGCTTCTTTATTGAGCAACTGCAGTAGCACAGTTCAAAATGGCAAAGGAATCCTGAAATACAGTTCTTCCAGTAGCTACTTTATACATAGCTCTTACACCATAGTTATAGAATTTTAATAGGTTACATTGTTTTATCTATTGTACACAAGGGTTTGGTTGACTTCTATCCTGGGGAAACAGATGATTTATACATTTTTTAAATGGTGGCTGTTACTTATGCGATTAGAATATCTGTCCGGTCTGAGCTTAATTTAGAGGTGCTAGTCCTTTTGTCTTATAAGTTAGTGAATGTTAGTTAAAACTACCAGACCTATATGCTGTAAATAAGTTCAAAATTATGCAAGTACTTAATAAAAGAATAAAGGATATTAAACTGATTTGCTGGTGAGTTTCATTCATTTGTACAGTTTCACAGGCAAAAGTGAGGACTGCAGATACTGGAAATCAGAGTCTAGATTAGAGTGGTGCTGGAAAAACACAGCAGGTCAGGCAGCATCCGAGGAGTAGGGAAATAGACGTTTTGGGCAAAAGCCCTTCATCAGGAATCTGACCTGTGCTTTTCCAGCACCACTCTAATCTAGACCCCAGTTTCACAGAAACACTGTTTGATAGGAAGTTTAGCGGTCCAGTTTAATACGTATTTAACAAGTGCATAAGTGGGGAAACTGATGTTCTGCAATCCATTCAGGTCCTGTGAGACAGTGAGTAAGGGCTGATTAAGATCCTAATCTTTCCACAGTTTTGCGTAGTTTGTGGAGACAGTATGGTGGTAAGGGTCTTGTTTCTGAATAGGTTAGTAGTCTTTGACATTTATTCAGAGGAAATTTTTTATGTAACTAGGTCTGATAATGGTTGAAGGTTGAAGCAGTAATGGGTATGGAAGGAATATTTTAACTTTGTCAGCCTGCAATAGTAAAATACACTACAAAAATGATTTCATGAATGAAAATGCAATATAGGAAACTATATGGGTTAGTAAAGGGTTATGAATGAATGGAAATGCAGTATAACTGAATATAGCAAATTGGTGAGTGAATTAGTAAAGGTACTATGACACAATATCTCACACTGCTATAGACTGTCTTAGAATAAAATTATGGTATGAAGGGTTATGGGAATTGAGTAAGAAAGTGGCATTTAGTGGCTGACCTGATAATCCTATCTCATTTAATGGTTGAGCCAACTTGATAGGCCAAATGGTCTCCTAGTCTGACATCTTATGGCTTTAGGATCAGAAAGTGTTACTGCAGGACCCCTGAGCCTGGCAGATGCAATATAATGTTGGAAAATGTGAGGTTATGCACTTGAGCAGGAAGAATAGAGGAACTAAATATTATTTAAATGAGCAAAGACAAGGATTTTGGGGTCCTAGTACCTGAACCACAAAAAATGCTAAATCCACGTTTAGGGGATAATAGTGAATGGAAATGGAATGTTGGACTTCATTTCAAAGGAAATGGGGTCCCATTAAATTTCTGAACTGTTAGTATGATAGTGTGGGATTCAGCAACGGTAACGCCATTGAATGTCAAGACACAATGGTTTGATTCTCTTGCTGGTGATCATTGCTTGACATTTATGTGGCATGAAAGTTTCTTTCCACTTATCGGTGTAAATCTGGATATTGTCCAGGTCTTGCTGACTTTGGGCATGGACTGCTTCAGTATCTGAGGAGTTGCAAATAGTGCATGAACATTGATCGAACAATGAACAGCTCCATTTCTGATCTTATGATGGGGGAAAGTCATTGAGGCAGCTCGAAGTTTGGTCCTATGATCCTACCCTGAGGAACTCCTGCAAAGATGTCATGGAGCTGAGGTCAGTGACCTATAGCAACCAGAGCTATCTTCCTATGTGCTGGTATGACTCCAACCCCTGATTCTAATTCACTGCAATTTTGCTAGAGCTCCTTGAATATATACTCTGTCAAATGCAGCCTTGATGTCAAGGACAGTAGCTCTCACCTTTCCTCTGGAATTCAGCTCTTTTTTTTGTCCATGTTTGAACCAAGGCTGTAATGAGATCAGGGACTGAGTGGCCCTGGCAGAGTCCAAACTGGGCATTGCTGAGCAGGTGCTGGTTGATGTACTGTTGATGACACCTTTGATCACTTTACTGATAATCAAGGGTAGACAGATGGGGCAAGAATTGGCTGGGTTGGATTTGTCCTGCCTTGTGTCCAGCTAGTGCTGTAGCTGTTTTGGAATGGGATAGCTTGGGAAGCAGCTTTGGAGGGATATTTTCTAAGTTGTTGGTTTATTGTTGTCAGGGTACATTGTCTTTGCAGTACTCATTTCTTGATATTATGTGATGTAAATCACGTTGGCTTTTTCTGGTGGGAGAGTTGTAATAGGGCATGATTGCATAACTTTCCGTTCAATGGGAAAATTTAAAGTGACCAAGAAAGACTGTTGATTAGTCAATTTAAAAATTCCACTTATAATTATTACTGATATTGCCAGGCATGTCAGGGACAATATTGAATAGATCAGGCATTTGCCCATTTTAATTTCAAAGAATGAAAAGTGCCCTTATTTCAAATCGCACCTTACATAGAGTCAGTGTGCTGCAGTAGGAATATAGGACCATAGAAAGTAGGAGCAGGAGTAGACTATTCAGCCCATTCAATCCACTTCGTCATTTTAATAAGGTCAGATTTTGTGTTCCAAATTCCAATTTATCCATACTTAGGTTCTTGTGAGACAGTGGAGTCATTTCTACCTTGAAAATATTCAATGACCTTCCACTGCTTCCTCAAGCAGGGTTCCAAAGTTCCTCAACCTTCCGATCAAAAAAAATTCTCATCTCTGACTTTGAACAAGATAGGGCAGAGTCTCGGATTAGATTAGATTAGATTACATTACAGTGTGGAAACAGGCCCTTCGGCCCAACAAGTCCACACCGACCCGCCGAAGTGCAACCCACCCATACCCCTACATTTACCCCTTACCTAACACTACGGGAAATTTAGTATGGCCAATTCACCTGACCTGCACATCTTTGTGACTGTGGGAGGAAACCGGAGCACCCGGAGGAAACCCACGCAGACATGGGGAGAATGTGCAAACTCCACACAGTCAGTCGCCTGAGTCGGGAATTGAACCCGGGTCTCTGGCGCTGTGAGGCAGCAGTGCTAACCACTGGGCCACCGTGCCGCCCATTACCTCAGAACCCGTCTTTGTTCTCTGCACAAGAAATATTGATTGTGCCAATACTAGAACATGCTTGCAATGTGCCACTTTAAATTGCCTACCCGAATGGTGGGTTGGGTGGAATGGGGTTAGAACTAGAGGAAACCGAATTGAGACCCAGGAGAAGCAGGAAGAGCCTCGGGGAGTGTGGAAGAAAGACAAAAGGGAAGTCTCCTTGGCCCTCGTATCGCCAAGCTTTTGTGCCATTTCTTACTCCTTTATTCCAGGGAATTCCCCACACCGCATTTCCTTTCTTCAAAGCAAATTCCACTTCAAAATGCATACAATTTTTATGCAGTATAAATTGTTACTGTTTGAAATTTGAGATCAAAGCTTCAACACCATGTCTGATTTTCTCAATACTTCTCTCTATCAAGCAACAACAGAGTAAGCTTTGCATGAGTAGCTGGGAGAGAGCATATTGATTTATTAGTGTACTGAAGTACAGTGAAAATTTTTGTTTATACATAGTGCAGGCAGATCATAGTAAGCAAGCATGTACAGATCGGAGATTCTGAAAAGCCTTAGAGGCATATGGATTATGTTGAACAGGGCTGCGTTATGTAGGATCAACGTTAGCGAGATCAGCATTATTTGAGGTTAGAGTGTCCAGTAATGGCTGGGAAGAAGCTGTTTCTGAATGTTTCTGCTGGTGCATGTGTTTAGGCTTCTGTATCTTCTGCCTGACAGAAGAGGTTTTAGGAGATCAATAGCAGAGTGCAATTGGTCTTTGGTGGCCTTTCAGCAGCTGTGAACCATGTAAATGGAGTCCATGGATGGAAGGATGGCTTCAGTGATGGTCTGGGCTTCTGTAGTTTCTTGTCGTTCTGGGCAGAGCAATTGCCATACCAGGTCATGCACTGGACATAATGGTGTATCTGTAGAAGTTGGTGAGGGTCCTTTGGACAGGCCGCCTGGGGAAGAAGGGGCATTGTTGTGCCTTGTTGACCGTCGCATCTATGCGAGAAGTCCAGGACAGTTCAGTTATCGTCACTCTGAGTAATTTGACACTCTCTGATTCAGTCCTGTTGATGTAGATGGGGATGTGTTTTCATCTGGAGTGAGGCACAGTGTGCATGTGTTTCTGGGAATTCAGAGGACCAGGGCAACTTGGTGCAGAGGGAAAGATGTACTTTTTGCTTCTTTTAGTTCATTGTTTGTAAACAGGATAGATTACAGCCCTGCACAAAACGCTATTATGGGAAAACTCTAAGCTCCTTGAATGGTAATAGCTAATAATTTGAATAGTTATTATAACTTGCTTTCAGGTTAAAGGTACATAGTTTATTTAATTTCCCACCGGATGACTTTTTTAATCTGAAAACTAAGTAAAATAGCAGTGACACAGGGCCAGGTGATGTGTTGAACCTGCAAGTTGTGGGGGTTGGTGGACCCCATTGTGGTTCATAGTGACTACATCTGTAGCAAGTATTGTTTGCTTGATGAACTCCGGCTCAGAACTGACGAGCTGGAGTCTGACTTTTGAATACAATAACACAACAGTGATGGGCAGAGTTACATGGATGCTGTGTTAAGGAGACAGTTGATCTATGGAGTGTGACTACCTTAAATTTGGTCAGTGGACAAGAACAGAAGTTGTGACTGATGCAGGAAGAAGGATCCAGGAAGTAGTCCTACAGGAACCACAACCCTTGTTCTTGTCCAACAGATTTGAGATTCTTGCTGTCAGGTAAGAGGTGGGACTGTGGAGAAGATGGGCATAGCACCAAGGTGAAGGAAGCTGTTGAAGAAGGGGAGAAAAGAGAAATATGATTGTAAGAGGGGATTGTATAGTCAGCGGGTGGATGCTGTTCTCTGGTCAGGATCAAGAGTTCTAAAGGCGATGTTGCTTGCCTGATGACAGGGTTTGATTTATGGATGTAGGTTTGCTTGCTGAGCTGGAAGGTTCGTTTTCAGACATTTTGTCACCATACAGGATAACATCAGTGAGCTGTCGGATGAAGCACTGGTGGCATGGCCTGCTTTCTGTTTAGGTTTCCTTGGGTTGGTAGTGTCATTTCCTGTTCTTTTTCTCAGGGGTGGTGAATAGGATCCAAATCAATGTGTTTGTTGTTAGAATTCTGGTTGGAATGCAATGCTTCTAGGAATTCTCATGCGTCTCTGTTTGGCTTGTCCTAAGATGGATATGTTGTCCCAGTCAAAGTGGTGTCCTTCCTTGTCTGTAGGTAAGGATACTAGTGAGAGTGGGTCTGTATAGGGTCTTTCAAGTTCATTAGCTGCTGTTTTAATGTGTTGGTGGGTATGTGGGCTACCATAATGCCAAGAAGTCTGAGTAGTCTGGCAGTCATTTCCAAGATGTCTTGGATGTCGGGGAGAGTGGCTAGGATTTCTGGACATGTTTTATCTGCTTGTTGGGGTTTGTTGCTGAGAAATCTGTGGACTGTGTTCATTGGACACCAGTTCTTTTTGAATACATGGTATAGGTGATTTTCCTCTGCTCTGCATAGTTCCTGTGCTGCAGTGTGTGGTGGTTTGTTGAAATAATGTTCTAATGAAGCTTCATCTGAGAGTGTTGGGATGATTGCTTCTGTAGTTCAGTATTTGGTCAGTAAGTGGTGTTTTCCTGCAGACGCTGAGAGGAAATCTTCAAGACCATCAATAATACCCTTACTGGCATAAAATTCATTAAAGAGGAAAACAACAACTTGTCCTAGATGTCGCAGTAGAGTGAACTTCAAACCAGCATCTACAGGAAAACAACACATACAGACCAAATACTGAACTACAGAAGCAATCATCCCAACACCCACAAACAAAGCTGCATTAGAACATTATTTCGAAGAGCCACCATACACTGCAACACAAGAAAATCATCTATACAGCGTATTCAAAAGAATGGGTACTCAATGAACACAGTCCACTGATTTTCTCAGCAACAAACCCAAGCAAGCAGATAAAACACGTCCAGAAACCCTAGCCACTCTCCCCTACTTCAAAGACATCTCAGAAATGACTGCCAGACTACTCAGACCTCTTGGCATCATGGTAGCCCACAAATCCCTCAACACACTAAAACAGCAGCTCATAAACTTGAAAGAGCCTATACAGACAATAAGCAAAACTAATGTCATTTACAAAATGCCTTGCAAGAACTGTAACAGACTACATTGGACAAACAGGCAGCAAACTAGCCACTGGGATGCATGAACATCAATTAGTGACAAAAAGACATGACCCACTCTCTCCAGTATCTTTACAAACATCTGTTAGGTTGACTCCTAACTGCCCTCTGAGCACCTGAGCACAGGTAATAAATGCTGGCCTAGCCAGTGATGCCCACGTGTTATGAATGAATTTTTTTTGGTCCAGACACAATTAGTTGCACAGCGGCATAACCTGATATTTGAACATAAAAGTGGATTTTTTGTGAAATTGCTTTTTTGACTTATTTTGCTAGTGTACCTGCCCCCGTCAGTGATGCTACCTCCACGACGCTTACAGACTTTATTGCGCCAAGCAGTGGAACTGCAAAGGGATCGGTGCCTGTATCACAATACTAAACTAGATGGCAACCTGGACTCGATGTCTCTACTTATAGACCATGTTTGCAGTAGGTAAGGAATAAATCCTCAAATGTTTGTTTTATGTGGAATGTTATTGCATTCCTCAAATCTTCATGTGCAGTCAGTCACTGAGAATACTGTTATTTCTATCTGGCTGGACAGGGGAGGAGCTGTTCCAGTTCAAAAGAAGAAAAGTGTTGATTAAAAGTGATGAAGCAAGGGTCTGTGAGAATTTGTTTCACAAGGCAAATATCTAGGAAATGGAGAAGACTGCCTAAAAATATGTTGGAACCATGATCAATTGAGGAACTTGAGCATTGGAATATTATTTTGATAGGAGTGGTATTTATCAGGGAAAAGGCAGGAGATTGGCACAAGGTAAAGAACTGGTGTAGGCATGAGATCCAAATGACTACATAATAATTCTGTTCTTCTGTCTCTTAAATAGAGACTAATTCAATTATCTAAGCATATTGACAAAATTGTAGGTAATATCCTTATCTGAAACACAGCAACAATTGCATATCCACAGAATGCCATCTTGGATTGTGAACAAGTGAACTGGCGCTGAAGCCAACAGTCATCTGACTCTGAAACTTGAGACAAATTAACTGACCAGGAGAGATGAATGTATTCTCATGTTTGTTCTAATATTTTACTATGCGCATTGTGGCAGGTAAAATTGTGATAACCACTGTGATTGTATTAGGAGGACAAGAAGAAATATTTCCTTAGCTTGAAACTTGCCATTTATTGCCTGGGCCTTGAATGATGGAAGTTGCCACATTACTGTTTAGTTGTGAAGTCTGTTTTCATTAGGTTATTGTTTGCATTGACTTGTACTGCGTTAAAATACATTGATGAACTCTAAACACTTGACTGAATTTTTCTTGGGATGGCAAAGTAGGCATGTATTAAAGTAAATGGAGTTCCTTGGTTTATGATCCCAGCTGATTTTATTTCTGGATGTGTTGGATCTCAGATTAAAATCTGGCTTTAAAGGTAATGTTTTTTACTGAAACATAAATACGCAATGCAATAGCAACTATCCTTTTTATTGTCATTGTACTCCTACAATGGAGTACACATGAAAAGCTTTTACAATGTCTGCCTCCTTCTGGTGACATCTTAGCTACAAGTACCTAGATACAGTTCTTGGATACAGCAGAGGAATAAATGTTGCATTCACTTAGAGTTGAAAACAAAAAATTAAAATAAAACATCATTAAAGGGTTGACATTACAGTAAGGTAGGAAATTTCAAATAGACATGAGTGCAACATCTCAGCACAGGGCCTCCACATGTGGTCTGATCTCCTGCTCCAAATCCCAGTCTGAATAGCCATCCCTGCTCCACTTCAAGCCCTAGACTGCTCTGTACCAGTACTCTGATTCTCCAAGGCAAGTGCCAGGACTGCCACTCCTTTGCTGGTATCTGCCTGGGACTTGCTGCCTACATACAGCTCCAGGGCTGCATCCTCAGGCACTGCTTCCCAGCACGTGTTGTACCAGGGCTCGCTGCTCAAAGCAGGTTTGGACTTAACAATAAATGAAGATAAAACTTCTGACATGACGTGTTCACAGATTTCAAAAACATTTGAAAATACAATCTCATCAATCCTAACAACACTTCTCTCCGTTACTCACATCAGAGAGAATTTCCTCCTCTTCTGCATTTGTAGGGCTTAACTATCTTAAATGCCATCTTGAAAACCTGAGCCTCTTTCTGGACCCTTCGTACAACTGAGCTTGGACTTTCTCATCTTCACATAATACCTTCTGGGTTGTAACCATGCACTTCTGGAATGGAAGTTTAAAATTAAATTTCCTGCACTTAGGTGACCTTTTTAGTAATCATCCTAAAACAACTCCTTTTCCTCAAACAATTTTTATGCCCACCTTCAGCTATCTGCAAATGACCCAGTTGAAACTAAAAGGCACTTTACTCCAAAATAAATTGCAGAATCTTTTAGCTGAAATATTAATACAGTGCGCTATTTACTTCGCTCACTTTCCCAAACTAAACAAATTCTTATTGCTCTACAAGAAGAGCAAAAATGTTTTATAAGATAAATCACCATGGCTGCAGCAATACTTATTAATTAATCATTAAACCCCTCCAAAGGTCATACAACCTATGTGACACTAATTCAACATTCAAAACTCCAGAATAATTTACTTATTCAAATACCTTGCATTAACTTGGAGTCTTTTGAAAATGAAAAATCTCCCAAATGTTTTGTGCCCAAGTTAGATCTGAAATCTAACTTTTCCTTTCAGTGAGATTGTAAAGCTGATACACCCTTTGTGATGTCCAGGTATTTAATATCATCTATATGTATCCACTTAAAGTGGAGTACCTGATAATAGAGTACAGTTTTGAATATGAAATTACTCATTTACGGCAATGAATCAGTAACACCTAGTTGCAGTTCCTTGCATTTAAACTCCATTTGCAACATCAGTCACTAAATGTAGTTCCAGCAGGAAGGTAATTCTTCTCATTTAAGAATATTTTTGAAGTGGGGTCTTTGTAGCTTTGAAATAATTTAGGCAGTATAATTTAGTTTTGAAACTGGGTGTTTTAGGTAGAAATGTATAGAAGTCTCGAGTGGATTCTTGATTGGATTTAGATGGGTAGGCACACCACTTGCTTAGAACATGTAATCATTCTTTTTTTTTTGAAGAGAAATTGTATCCTCCATGAACCTGTAATTTTTTAACTCTTAATTCAGAATAATTAGAATTATGTCGTGTAACAAGATCTCAGTAAAATGTGACTTATTGGATGCTAGCTGGACATTGTCACTCCTCAGATTCTCTAATTTCATTTTGAACCTTTTTAAACATCTATCAAATGTTTGCATTTCAGATGGCTATTTGATTTGATTTCTCTATCCACACAAATGATTGTAGTCAAAACTTCCATGTATGAACTTAGAGTGTTGCTACTTTATTTTTTTTTATTTTGTTGGCTGTGCATGTTCACAAGGCCAACATTTACTGTCTGTCCCAAACTGCCCTTGAGCTAAGTGGTTAGTTGGGTCATTTTATGGTGTTCATTTTGATGGCCTATCAGATATGTAGCCAGTGGAAATCAGCAGTCACAAGCAGAAATCTAGTTATTTTTATTTCTCTTAAGTCGGTGCTGTAAGACACTTTGTAGCATGTACCACTGTAATGCTGACACACTGCATTATTACCTATGGATGTAAGTTTGTTTGCTGAACTGGAATGTTTGTTTTCAGAAGTTTCGTCACCATACTAGTAACATAATCAGTGAGCCTCCGGTGAAGCATTGGTGTTATGGCCCACTTTCTATTTGTGTTTAGGTTTCCTTGGGTGGTTGATGTCATTTCTTGTTCTTTTTCACAGAGGTGATAGGATCCAAATTGATGTATTTGTTGATAGTGTTCCAGTTGGAATGCCATTCTTCTAGGAATTCTCATGCGTGTGTCAACCTGAGCTACAAATCTTTTCCAAACTCACTAATTATTAACTCTCTCCAATTCTTAAAAGTTCATATTCAACATGCGGGGCATCATTGGCTTGGTCAGCACTTACTGTCCATACCAAGTTGAATTCAAGGTGGTGGCAAACTGCTGCAGTCCATTTAGTGTTTGTAGGTCCACAATGACATTGGGGAGGGAATTCCAAGATTTTGATTCATTAACCTTGAAGGTACAGTAGTATATTTCCAAGTCTGGATAGTGAGTGACTCAGAGGAGAATTTGCAAGTTGTGGTGTTCTCATGTATCTGCTATCCTTGTCCTTCTGGATAGTAGTGGCCATGGGTTTGGATGGTGCTGTCTTAAGAACCATAGAATATCTGTAGTGCATCTTATGGATGGTACATACTGCTGTTATAGAGTGTTGGTCGGAGAGGGAATGGTTGTTTGTAGATGTGGCTTGCCAATCAAGCAAGCTGCTTTGGATTGGATGGTGTAAAGCTTCGAGTTATGTTGGAATTGCACACATCCAGGCAAGTCGGGTGTATCCCAGCACACACTCTTGACTTATGCCTTGTAGATGGTGGGCAGGCTTTGGAGAGGTAAAAACAATGACTGCAGATGCTGGAAACCAGATTCTGGATTAGTGGTGCTGGAAGAGCACAGCAGTTCAGGCAGCATCCAAGAAGCTTCGCAATCGACGTTTCGGGCAAAAGCCGAGACAGAGGGTGAGTTACTTGTAAGATTCCTAGCCTCAGGCCAGCCTTTGTATCTGCTGTGTGAATCCAGTTGAGTTTCTGATTAGTGGTAGCCCACTCAATATTCGTGGAGGATCAGTGACGGTGATACCACTGAATGCCAAGGTATGATTGTCTCTCTTATTGGAAATGATCATTGCCTGGCATTTGTGTAGCATGAATATTATTAGTCATTTTCTCGCCCAAGTCTGGATTTTGTTGAATTTGTATATTGTTGCATTTGAACATGGACTGCTTCAGGAACTGAGTAGCCTTGAATGGTGCTGAACATTTTGCAGTCATTGCCAAACATCCCCACTTGATGACCAAGGGAAATGTCATTGAAGCAGCTCAAAGTAGCAAAATAGGGAAGTCTTAGAAAAATTATATAAGCTGATAGTTTGACTACAGAATACTGTGTTTGTAGTCCAGAGAAGGTTTGATCCGGTGATCCTGGGTAGGGATGGACTGTCTTATGAAAGAGATTTTATATCTGGACTAATTATTCTATATCCCAACAAAAGAATGAGAAGTGACCTTATCGAAGCAGACATGATTATTAGAAGAGAGAAAGTGAGGGCTGGAGATCAGAGCTGAAAATGTGTTGCTGGAAAAGCGCAGCAGGTCAGGCAGCATCCAAGGAACAGGAGAATCGACATTTCGGGCATAAGCCCTTCTTCAGGAAGGGCTGATTATTAGAAGACTTGATAGGGTGTTTTTCAAATTTGTTGTTTTTAGGACCAGAGGGCATTATTTCAGAATAAGGCAGTATCCTTTTAAGGTAGAGATGAGGAATTTCTTCAGAGGGTAGTGAATGTGTGAAATTATTAAGAGACTGGTTGATAAGTACATTGGAAGCTGAGATTTTTAAGTAGTAATGGAATATAGGGTAAAATGAAAGCGCAGATACTGAAGATCTGAAGGAAAAACAAATTGCTGGAGAAACTCTGCAGATCTGACAGCATCTGTGGAGAGAAAGGTTAATACTTCATGTCCAGTGACCCTTCAGAGTCCTGGTTGATGGGCAGGAAAGAGGAGTTTTGAATTATCAGATAAGCTATGATCTCATTGAATAGTGAAGCAGATTCTGGATTGAATGGCTTGCTTCTGCTCCTGCATCTTATGGTCATTTCAATCTTGAAGAGAAAATCCTAACGCTTAACATTTCCCCTGGGGAAATCATCCTGTCAGTCTTCACCTCATCGTTTATGGGAGAGCAAACCAAGCAAGTAAGTGCAAAATAAACCAGAGGGCTTAGAGATGACTGGAGGAAGCAAGAAACTATGGAGTGCAGGTTCGCATTTTCCTCATGGCAATAAAGACAGAAGCGATGTATTCCTTCATTGGGTGAATGTTGAATGCAGGAGCAGAAATGTAATGCTGGGACGTTAAAGTCAGTGGTTAGGTTGTAGTTGAAGTTTGTATACAGTTGTGATCACATTGTGGAAAAGAAGTTCTTCTTTAGAAGAGAATGAGGTGATTTACAAGAATGTTGCTAGGGCTGAAAAGTTACAGATGAGAAAAGATTGCATTTGATTGTTTGCCTTCAAGCAGTGGAAGCTAAATGATGACTTAATCAAGGTGTAGAAAATACAGAGGGGCTTTAGTAGAGTTATTAGGGTGGCACGGTGGCTCAGTGGTTAGCACTGCTGCCTCATAGCACCAGGGTCCCAGGTTTGATTCCAACCTCTGGCGACTGTCTGTGTGGAGTTTGCACATTCTCCCCGTGTCTGCATGGGTTTCCTCTGGGTGCTTGGTTTCCTCCCACAGGCCAGAGATGTGCAGGTCAGATGAATTGGCCATATTAAATTGCCCATAGTGTTAGGTGCATTAGTCAGAGGGAAATGGGTCTGGGTGGGCGACTCTTCGGAGGGTCGGTGTGGACTTGTTGGGCCAAAGGACCTGTTTCCCCACTGTAGGGAATCTAATGTAATCTAATCTAAAAGACCTGTTTCCTCTAGACAGCAGGTTAATTACCAGGGGGGTATACTTATAAAGTGATTGGTAGAAGGGTTTGAGGGGAATTGAGGAAAAATGGGAGTCTGGTAATTGCTGATTTCTGGAGTTTGTTGTGTTGGAGATCCTCAACTTGTTTAAAAGGAAGCTAAATTATACCTGAAACACTAACCTGTCAGTATATTTTTGTAAACCCGTCCTCTTCACAGCTTTATCTCAACGGCAAATTTGGCAATCACTCCTCTCTCGTCATGTATATAAATTGTAAACCTTTGAAGTCCCAGTATTTATCTTTTGATGCACTATTCATTACATTTTGCCAACTTGAAAAAGACCAATTTACATCTATTTGCTGCTTCCTGTTAGCCAGCTAATCTGCCCATGTTAACTTGTAATTCCCGGAACCATGAACTTTTATTTTCTACAATAATATTTTAATGTGACACCTGATGGTGATACGGTGGCTCTGTGGAGTTTGCACATTCTGTGTCTGCATGGGTTTACTCTGGGTGCTCCGGTTTCCTGCCACAGCCTAGAGATATGCAGGTTAGATGAACTGGCCATGCTAAATTGCCCATAGTGTTCAGGGATGTATAGGTAGATGCATTAGTTCGGGGAAATGTCGATTAACAGGGTAGGGGATTGGGCCTGAGTGAGATGTTCTTTGGAGGGTCGGTGTGGACTTATTGGGCCTAATGGCTTGTTTCCACACTAGGGATTCTATAAATTCATATCATCTACCTTCTAGAAATCTAAGTACAGTCAGTGCTACTGTAATGCGGTAGTTCCATTCTTGTGCAATCCTGTTCTAAGAAAAACATGTAATAGTAGCACCATTTAGGCTAATGGGACCAGAATCCTGTTATAATCGATACACGCTTTAAAACTTGGCGCTTTAGAAACAGTATCCCCAATTCATCAGTCATGTTATAGCTAATTTGTGTTAACAAAAGCTGCAATAAAGCAGAACATTTTGTAAATAATATCAACCAAATCATTTTTATCACAGCACTTGCTTTTACCTCCTGAAAACACTCCATAGATTGGGAAATCATGTTTAATCACTCAAACCATTGGTTGTACAAAGTTATCAAGAACTGCGCTCTTGTCAGCCTCCAAGTATAAAGAATTTACATAGTCCTACTTTTCTGGTGATTGTAATTTTCCTGAGTTCCTTTCAATTTGTGATTTATTCCTGCTTGGATATTAGCTGTCGTGAATGCTGATACAAAATCCTGTTCAATTTATCTGTCATTTCTTATTTTCCATTCTTAGTTCTAAATCTGACTTTAAAGTACCCTTGTGTACTCTGAGCCAAAACTACTTCAGTCCATTGTGTCTGTACCAATTAAACACCTATTTATTGTAGTCCTATTTTCCAGCAATTGGTCTGAGCTCTTGTGTGGTATGGTGCTTCAAATGGTCACCTAAATACCACTAAAAAATTTGACAGTTCCTGCCTCTACACCCTTACAGGCAGAGTTTGAGATACCCAGCACCCTCTGCATGAAACAAATTTTCCTTTAATCCACACATAACATCCTGCCCTTTACTTGTGATTTGTGCCCCCTCATTTTTGACCTTTTTTTTCCAATCTACCCTTCAATTTTGTACTTCTGAATCTTCTCTCAGGAAAACAATCCCAACCTGACTTGTCTCCAGTGCTGAACCACTGCAACCAAGGCAACATCCTGATGACTCTCTGTGTACCCTCTAGTGCAATCACACCCTTCCTTTGATATGCTGACCAGAACACTGCGCAGTAGTCCAGCTATAGCCTTACTAACATCTTACGCAGCGCTCCATCAAAACCTCCTGATCTTGTATTCAAATAATAAAGGCAAGTATCCCATATATCAGCTTAACCACCGTATATGCCAGTTCTGTTGCATTCAAGGATCAGTGGACATGCATACCATGGTCCCTCTGATGCTATTACTACTTAACATCGTACCATTCATTGCGTACTCCCTTGTCTTGGGCCTTCCAGCATGTATCATCTTTCTTTTCGAATTAAATTCAATTTGCTAGTTCTGTTCATCTGATTAGCCCATTCATGTCATTTTGTAAACCACAGCTTTTCTGCTTGCTATTTGCTACAACATCAATTCTTGTCATCTGCAGACATACTGATCAAATCTCTTACATTCATGTCCAGATCGTTAATGTGCACTACAAACAAAGTAACCCAGCACCAAATCTATGCTGTGCCTTTGGAGGTCATTCTCAAAAACACCCATCAACCATCATTCTCTCCTTCCTGTCACTGAACCAATTTTCCAAATCTCCCTGGATCACATGAGCTATTACCACCTTGGCCAGTCAGCCATGAGACTTTGTCAAAAGCCTTACCAAAGTCTGTACAGACTACGAGGAGAAAGTGAGGTCTGCAGATGCTGGAGATCAGAGCTGGAAATGTGTTGCTGGAAAAGCGCAGCAGGTCAGGCAGCATCCAGGGAACAGGAGAATCGACGTTTCGGGCATAAGCCTGAAAGAAGGGCTTATGCCCGAAACGTCGATTCTCCTGTTCCCTGGATGCTGCCTGACCTGCTGCGCTTTTCCAGCAACACATTTCCAGCTCTGTACAGACTACATCCACTGCATTGCATTTCCCTCTTCCATATGTCTATTCGCCTCAAAACTCAGTTTTCATTTGCCAGCACCTGTCACAGTGGAATTAGAACCTGGGTCACCAGAATGTTGTGCCTCACAAATCAGTAACAACACAAACAATGACATTGTTTCCCCTTTTTAAAAAAAATAAAAACTTCTCTCTTGTATTTCTGGCTAGCTTTCTTGTGCTCTGATTTCTCTCTGTTAATTTTTGGCCATTCCTAACTGTTTTAATATTCCATGCAATCTTCTGACCTGCCTTTGCTCAATTAATGCCTTTTCTATTTGTTCAGTACTATTTTTAATTTATAGTTAACCACTGATGGCAACTGGTTGTCAGTTTCCAGTGCGTGCAACCATTGCTTGATATTATGTAGTGAATTGTTATAGGAGTGTTGTGATCCCAGCCGAAGGTAGTATTGACTAGTTGAGATCCCAGAGTGAAACCAGACCTGATAGATCATAAAACATTACTAGCAGCCTTATGTGAATGCAGTCAATGTTGCAGGAAGAACAAAAAAAATGAAGTGCTCTCTATGTAAGACAATTTTAAGAGGGCAATGTTTCTACAGAGGGTGGTTCATGTCTGGAATGATTTGCTGGAGGAAATGGTGAAGGCTGGTGTGATTGCAACATCTAAAAGGCATCTGGATGGGTATATGAAAGGGAAGGGTTTAGAGGGATATGGGTCAAATGTTGGCAAGTGGGATTGGATTAGGTTAGGATAGCTGGTTGGCATGGATGAGTTGGATCAATGAGTCTATTTCTGGTTGTATATCGCTGACTCTACCACAGCATACAGCCAAAAGACTGGACTCTTCTATCAAATATCCTTTACGGTCATTCAACACCAGGGAAGTATTGCTCTGTCTCAAGATTTCTTTCTTGAACAGTTCTTTCCATTTATGACTTGTTATACTTCTGATAGCAAGGAGATTTCTATGAACACTAAATCTTGAGATTTCTGTGAAACAAACAAACTGTCTTTCCTTTAGGATGACTTCTTTCTCTCTCTCTTGAACTTGAACTGCTTGTGTCACATGACCGTCTATTTTCTGTATGTCTGCATTTTAAACATTCAGCAATTAATTCCTCAGTTGTTGGAGTCATTCAAGTTGCAGACTGGCTTTGAGCCTTTTAGTCACAATGGCTGACCTTTGACCTTCAAAAGTGACATTCTTAAATACAATTGAAACTTTTTTCTTTCATTTTCAATTGAAGTTCCCAAATAGTTCTATTCTATACAAACTATACAGCTGCCTGAAAAGGCAGTGAATGAAAGCTGACTCAACTTTTTTCTCAGATGCTGCCAGAGCAGTTGAGTTTTTCCAACATTTTGCTTTGTTTCACTTGTAAGTTTATTGGCTAGCAATTGAAAATAAAATAATTTACAGGACTAAGAGGAAAGAGCAGCCAAATGGGATGAATTGGCGTAAAATTGGGTGGACTGGGGTGTCCTTCAACCAACTGTTGAATTGGAGGACGTCCTTTACCGTACAGACAACAGCATGCCATCATTGTATAAATTGAAAGGACCTGAGAAAATAACTTTCCATCTTGTGGTCTGGACATTTGAACTTTAGAATTTTGTTTACCCTGTCTGTAGTCTTTTCCACCCATAATTTGTTGAACTCTTTCTTCAGGCACATGCTCCCCTCCCTTCTCTTGTCAGTCTTCTGCAGGGATTGTTCCCTTTGGGACACCCTGGTGCACTCTTCCTTCACTCTCAACACCCACCCACAGTTCCCTGACACCTTGCATGTCAACTGCAGAAGGCACAACATCTGTCCGTTTACTTGCTCCCTCCTGAGTATCTCAGGCACAAACACATCTTCCAGGTGAAGCAGTGTTTTATCTGCACCACACAATCTAGTCTACTGCATTCGCTGCTCACAACGTGGTTTCCTCTACATTGGGGAAATGAAATATGGGTGGGGTAATCGCTTCGCAGAACAATTCAGTTCTGTTCACAAAAATGACCCTGAATTTCCAGTTGTCTGCCAGTTTCAACATGCACACTGTTCCCTAGCCAACAACTGTGTCTCGGGCTGACTGCAGCACTCTACCAAAGTTCAGCACAAGCTGGAAGAATAAAATTTCATTTTCAGCTTGGGGAAACCTACAGCCTTCCAGGCTCAATATTGACTTCAGTAGGTTTAGGACTTAAACTCTCCCATGTCTTTACCCCAACACCCACAAACCAAGCCCGGTTGTCTCATAGTCTGCTGTTATACCCTATTCATTGTTAGCCACTAGCAGTCCCTGCTAATAGCCATTCACCCTTCTAGCCACATTGTTATCCTTTGTTTGTCCAACTGTTCTCCTGTCTTTTTGGGCTCTATCTCCACCTATTGTTTACTCATTGCCCCCTCCCCCCACCCTATCTTCTGTATATAAACTGACATTTTCCCAGCTACCATCAGTTCTGACGAAGGGTCAGTTGACCTCAAGGCATTAACTGATTTCTCTCCGCAGATGCTGTCGGACCTGCTGAGCTTTTCCAGCAATTTCTATTTTTGTCTCCGATTTACAGAATCCACAGTTTTTTTTGTCAGTATTTATTTTGCCTGTTGTAATCTTGAGTGTATGTTTGGGAATTTTGAAGGGGTATAGTTTAAGTCACATTGAATTAGAGACCCTTTTTTTGTTAAATGGGTTACAGTAAATAGACTTCCTTTTCATAATAAACCCTGTGTGAATTACTTGTGTCCTGATTATCAGTCAGTCAAATTGGGATTTTATACATTTTGTGATGGCTTGTAGAACAGTGGAGCACTGTTTTTGACACACTCATGACTTCCCAGTTAAGTCATGATACTTGTTTTAAAATTTTAAAAATATGATACCTGCAGCTGACATAACCCAAAATTCTATTCCAAAATCTCTGACCGGGCTTAAAAGCTCAACTTTGTGACTTGAGTGCGAATGCTCCTACTTATCTACAGCTGACTGTGCTGATTTCTTTAAAAGATTCAAAATATATTCAATGCAAAGAATGTGGAGGAAAATTGGGAACAGCCAATTGAGTTGGATGATCAACCGTAACCATAATATTTGGCAGAGCAGGCTTGAAGGGCTGAATGGCCTACTTTTGCTATTTTCTGTTCCTGCATTTTACCTTAAAGCATGTGAGATTACCCAGCAATGCATCTCATGGTGAACTGTAGTGTATTGTTCAACACCTTCAAATGCAATGGAACAATACTCATGCTTGCTGAGAAATAGACATGTTTTGGGTAAAATCAGATTAACGCTTCTCAGAGGTGCTAGTGAATTGTATGATTCTCGAATGTTGGAGAGTGATGGGAGATCGAATGTCTCATGGTTTCCTTGCTTCTGTTTTCAATTCCATTAGCTGTGGTAAAATACAACTTGACCAGTCCTGAATCCAAAACAGATAATGCCAGTTTACATTAACTCAATGTCCTCCAAATGCAATATAGTCTCGAATGTATCAGTTAGCTTTGCTTGTTTTTTTAAGCTGTAAACAACTTCTTGTTCTGCTGTTTTTCAAAAAATCTTATGATGGAGTTTGTGATTAACTTGTGCTGGGCCCAGTGTCCTGGTGAATTGAATAACTACAGTTGTAGAGAGCATCAAACTAATGAAGGAATGAGGGGTGGTGGTGGAAATGTAGGCTCACAAACAAGAGGGTATGTCTGCATTACAGGGCAGTAATTTGGATGACAATAGCCAGAGTAGGACATGAAGGGGCAGAACGTACAAACATAGAAAAAAAAGCAGTTAGAATCCTAGAATCCCTACAGTGTGGAAACAGGTCCTTCAGCCCAACAAGTCTATTCCAACCCTCCAAACTCAGACCCATCCCCCTACCAATTACTCTACATTTACACTGACGAATGCACCTAACCTACCCATCCCTGAACACTATGGGCAATTTAGCTTGGCTAATTCACCTAACCTGCACATCTTTGGACTGTGGGAGGGAACTGGACCACCCAGAGGAAACCCACACAAACATGGGGAGAATGTGCAAACTCCTCACAGTCGCCCAAGGCTGGAATGGAATCTGGGACCCTGATGCTGTGAGGCAGCAGTGCTAACCATGTCGTGGTGAAAAGGAAAAATTATTAGCTGTTTAATGTGCATAGTATTCAGAACAAAATAGATGAATTCATGGTACAAATACAAGTTAATGTATGTGATTTTATAGTTGTGACGGAGACATGGTTACAAGGAAGTTAAAGCTGGAAATTAAGTCTTTAGGGTTATGTAACTTTCCAAAGGACAGGGTGGAAGGAAAAGGTTTTTGTAGCATTCCTTATATGGGATAGAATAAGTACAATAACAACAAGAAATAATCTTGGATCGGAAGATATAGAATTCATATGGATGGCTGTAGAAACAAAAAGGAAAAGAAGACACTGATAGAAATAGTCTATAGTATCCACACAGTGGAATCAATCTAGAATTAGAGGACATTAACAAGCAGTATGTTAGTCATGGGTGTCTTTAATCTTGTAGATTGGGATAGGCAGAGGAAGCTAGAGGAAGAATTCATTTTGATTTGGGACTGTTACGAGAATAACATGGATCCAACCACTGATCAGACTGTTTGCATCTGGTTATGTATAATGAGACAGGTGTAATAAATGATAGCAGAAAGAATCTGAGGGAGCAGTGACCGTAAAATTTAACATTTAGTTCTGAGAGAGAGGAACTTGGGTTGGAAATCACGGTGCCAAGCTTAAATAAGAGTGCGTTACAAAGGAATAAGGGCAGAGTTCCTTGCAGCAAAGATGGGTTAAGGACCAAAGCCAGACACTTAACAAAATGGCTCAAAGCAAAGACTTATTCCAGTGAAGGAGATGATTTCAAGGGAGAGGATAAACCAACCATGGTGAACTGGGGAAGTTGAGAATAACATCGGTTGAAAGAAGAAAAGATACATTGTAGCAAAGATTAGTGATTTAGACACATCTCCAGGACCTGATAGGATGCAATGTAGAATAATAAAGCAAGTATCTACAGAGATGGTGAATACACTGGTAGTAATCTTCTATGAATCCTTAGATTCTGGAGAAGACCCAGAGGGTTGGGAGACTATTGATCTAACACTTTTATTTAAAAGGCAGAGATAAAAAGTGTAACTATGGGGCCAGTTAGCTTAATGACTGTAATTGGAAAGATGTTGAAGTCTACTAGTATAAAGGATGTAACAGCAGAGCATTTAGAAATGCATAATATGGGCCAGCCGCATCAACATGGCTTCATGAAGGAGAAATGCATGCCTGACAAATTTACTAGAATTCTTTGAGGAGGTAACAAGCAGGATAGATGAAGTGGAAGCAGTGGATGTAATCTGTTTGGATTTTAGGAAGGCTTTTGATAGGTCCCACATGTCTGCTATCACCTGAAAGAATTGTAGTAAATTTGTCAGGCTTGGTTAGCATTTCATGAAGACATGTTGACCCTGCTTGATCATTTTGTATTTCTAAATACTTAGTTTTTCATTAAGGATGTAACAATACACATCATCCCAAAAACCAAGATGTTTCCAGGAGGTGGTCATGAATCTTAAGTTAGGGTCATCTGATTTGGTTAGTGGTCAGGAAGAGGAAATTGTGATTGCAAGTGGGGCAAATAAAAGGGTCCCGGGGGCGAGAGCCTTGGCTTTTGTAATTGCCCAAGTGGGTTGGTGGTTTTTTTCAGCTTGTTTGGATGAGGTGGAGGGGGGTTGTGCTACCTAGCCATTACACTGTAGCATGGAAGCCACAAGAGTATAAAAAAAGGAATGAAATGGGAATAGGATACTTTATTGTGAAGGGCATTGAAACTGCTATCTGCCATTTATCAGTCCAGTTCTGCATCCTGTCCAGACGACCGAATCAACACTGACATCTCCTACAAACCGACCGACTCCCACAGCTACCTGGACTACACCTCCTCCCACCCCGCCCCCTGTAAAAACGCCATCCCATTCTCCCAATTCCTTCGTCTCCGCCGCATCTGCTCCCAGGAGGACCAGTTCAAAATACGCACAACACAGACGGCCTCCTTCTTCAAGGACCGCAATTTCCCCCCCGACGTGATCAACGATGCCCTCCACCGCATCTCCTCCACTTCCCGCTCCTCCGCCCTTGAGCCCCGCCCCTCCAACCGCCACCAGGACAGAACCCCACTGGTCCTCACCTACCACCCCACCAATCTCCATGTACAGCGCATCATCCGCCGTCACTTCCGCCACCTCCAAACGGACCCCACCACCAAGGATATATTTCCCTCCCCTCCCCTATCAGCTGTCCGTAGAGACCACTCCCTCCGCGACTCCCTCGTCAG
>NC_057712.1:135109272-135115418 GCF_004010195.1 Chiloscyllium plagiosum
CCTCTCCGCCTCCCTCCTACTCCGACCTATCACCCTCACCTTGTCCTCTTTCCACCTATCACATTTCCAACGCCCCTCCTCCAAGTCCCTCCTCCCTACCTTTTATCTTCTCCTGCTGAACACTCTCTGCTCATTCCTGAAGAAGGGCATGTGCCCGAAACGTCGAATCTTCTGTTCCCTAGATGCTGCCTGACCTGCTGTGCTGTTCCAGCAATAAAGTTTCAGCATGTCCCGTTGTAACCTATAACAGCCCTCCACACTATCCACCACTCCACCAACGTATCGTCAGCAAACTTACTAACCCACCCTTCCGCTGTCTCATCCAAGTCATTTATAAAAATCACAGAGCAGAGGTCCCAGAACAGATCCCTACGTAACACCACTGCTCACAGAGCTCCAGGTTGAATACTTTCCATCTATTACCACCCTCTATCTTCTATGGACCAGCCAATTCTATATCCAGTCAGCCAGATTTCCCTGTATCCCATGCCTCCTTACTTTCTGAATGAGCCTACCATGGAGTACCTTATCAAACATTTAGCTAAAATCCATGTACACCACATTGACTGCTATACCTTCTGTGTTTTGTCGCATCTTCAAAGAATTCCATAAAGTTTGAGAGGCATGACCTGCTGCTCTCAAAGCCATAAGACATATGAGTGGAAGTAAGGCCATTTGGCCCATCGAGTGCACTCCACCATTCAGTTGTGGCTGATGGGCATTTTAACTCCACTTACCCACGTTCTCCCTGTAGCCCTTAAATTCTTGACGTCACAAGGAATTATCAATCGCTGCCTTGAAGACATTTAGCGTCCCGGCCTCCACTGCACTCTGTGGCAATGAATTCCGCAGGCCCACCACTCTCTGGCTGAAGAAATGTCTCCGCATTTCTGTTCTGAATTTACCCCCTCTAATTCTAAGGCTGTGTCCACAGGTCCTAGTCTCCTCGCCTAACGGAAACAATTTCCTAGCATCTACCCTTTCCAAGCCATGTATTATCTTGTAAGATAGTCATGCTGACTATCTAATCAAACTATGGTTTTCCAAGTAATCATAAATCCTGTGTCTCAGAATCCTATCCAATACTTTGCCCACCACAGACCTAAGACCAGTTTGTAACTCCCAGGATTATCCCTATTCCTTTTTTTTTTAGAGCAATGGAATAACATTGAATAAAGTGGCAAATGTGAGGTATGATAGCAAAGTTTGAGGTATTATCACAGACACATGAACAGGCAAGGAATAGAGGGACATGGACCATGTGCAGGCCTATGGGATTAGTTTAGAATAGCATCATGGTTAGCACACACGAGAGACTGAAAAGTCTGTTCTCGTGCTGCATTGTTCTATTTAATGATATGTTTCAATAAGATCACATGTCATTCTTATAAATTCTAATGAATTCATTCCCAACCTGCTCCACTTTTACCTCCAAGGCATATTCTCCATAACAGGGATCATCTTAGTAAACATTCTGTAAGCTACCTCCAATGCAGTGATATCTTTTAACTAAGAGGACCACAGCTGCTCTCAGTGCTCCAGATGTGGTCTCGCTGTACTTTGTACAGTTGCATTAAGACTTCCCTTCTCTTATACTTCAACCCTCCTCGGATGCTGCCTGAACTGCTGTGTTCTTCCAGCAGCACTAATCAAGAATCTAGTTTCCAGCATCTGCAGTCATTGTTTTTACCCCCTTCAAATAAGGGCCAACAAGAACAATGGACTTGAGCTTTATGGACTTCAGTAAGGCATTCAACAAGGTTCTCCATGGGAGACTGGTTAGCAAGATTAGATCTCGTGGAATACAGGGAGAACTAGCCATTTGGATGCAGAACTGGCTCAAAGGTAGACAGAGGGTGTTGGTGGAGGGTTGTTTTTCAGATTGGAGGCCTGTGACCAGTGGAATGCCACTAGAGTTGGTGCTGGGTCCACTACTTTTCATCATTTATATAAATGAGTTGGATGTGAGCATTTGAGTTATAGTTAGTAAGTTTTCAGATGGCACCAAAAATTTGAGGTGTAGTAGACAGCGAAGAAGGTTACCTTAGATTACAACAGGATCTTGATCAGATGAGCCAGTGGGCTCTGAAGTGGCAGATGGAGTTTAATTTAGATAAATGTGAGGTGTCACATTTTGGGAAAGCAAATCTTAGCAAAACTTATACACTTAATGGTAAAGAGCTGGGGAGTGTTGCTGAACAAAGACACCTTGGAGTGCAGGTTCATAGCTCCTTGAAAGTGGAGTCGCAGGTGGATAGGATGCTTTTGATATGCTTCCCTTTATTGGTCAGAGTATTGCGTATAGGAGTTGGGAGGTCATGTTGTGGCTGTACAGGATATTGGTTAGGCCACTTTTGGAATATTGCATGCAATTCTGGTCTCCTTCCTATTGGAAAGATGTTGTGAAATTTGAAAGGGTTCAGAAAAGATTTACAAGGATGTTGCCAAGATTGGAGGATTTGAGCTATAGGGAGAGGTTGAATATGCTAGGGCTGTTTTCCCTGGATCGTCGGAGGCTGAGGGGTGACCTTATAGAGGTTTACAAAATGATGAGGGCCATGGATAGGGTAAATAGGCAAAGTCTTTTCCCTGGCGTGGGGGAGTCCAGAACTAGAGGACATAGGTTTAGGGGGAGAGGGGAAAGATATAAGAGAGTCCTAAGGTGCAAGTTTTTCACACACAGGTTGGTACGTGTATGGAATGAGCTGCCAGAGGAATTGGTGGAGGCTAGTATAATTGCAACATTTAAGAGGCATCTGGATGGGTATATGAATAGGAAGGGTTTGGAGGGATATGGGCTGGGTGCTGGCAGGTGGGACTAGATTGAGTTGGGATATCTGGTCGGTATGGACAAGTTGGACCGAAGGGCCTGTTTCTGTGCTGTACATCTCTATGACTCTGACTTTATTTCATTAGTCTTCCTGATTACCTGCTGTACCTATGTGCTACCTTTGAATTTTGTGCACAAGTATTCCCTTTGTGTTGCAGTTTTTCTCCATTTAACTAATACTGTTCTCTTTGTTCTCTTTCAAAAGGAGCAATTTCGCATTTTCCCATCATTTGCCAACTTTTTGCCCACTTAATTAACCTTTCAATATCTCTCAAACTTTGGATACCTCTCACAAACCTGCCTTCCCACCAATTTTGTGTTGTCTGCAAATTTGGTATATTTGCTTCCTTCCTCCAAGTCATTGATAGATGTTATAAATAGCTATTGTCCCAGCACTAAGCCCTGTGGAGTCCTACTGCTCACAGGTTTCCAATCTGAAATAGAATTCTTTATCTCCTCTCTCTTTCTTGCCCACTAGCCAGTTCTTTCTCTATGCCAGTCTATGAATTAGCCTCTTATGAGGTACCTTGTCAAATGCCATGTATAATTCCAAATGCAACACACATTTTGTTTCTACAAGTTGTGCCAAACGTGACGCCAAATTAAACTAATCCCTTCGTCCATGTCCCTCCATTCCTTGTATCCTCCACCCCAATTTTATCGGCCTCCACTACCACCACACATGGCAGTGCATTCCATACTCATACCACTCTATGTAAAAGAAAAACTTGCCCATCAGATCTTTGACACCCCTCCAAGTGCATGCCCCCTCACTTTTGACATTTTAAATTCTGGGAAAAAGATTCTGACAGTTGACCCTATCTATGTATCTCATTTTATGGTCTTCTATCAAGTCTGCCCCCGGTCTCTGCTGCTCCACAGAAAACAATCCACACTTTTCTTAGTCTCTCCTTCCAGGCAGCATTGTGGTAAACCTGTTCTGCACCCTCTCAAGCCTCCACAACATGGCAACCAAAATTGAGTACAATACTCTGTGGCCTAGCCAAAGTCTTATCAAGCTGCAACATGCTATGAAAAATCACACAATACCAGGTTATAGTCCATCAAGTTTATTTGGAAGCACTAGCTTTCAGGGCACTGCACCTTCATCGGGTAGTTGTGGAGTATAACATTGTAAGACACCGAATTTATAGCAAACATTTACAGCATGATGCAACTGAAATGATATATTGAAAAAGACCTGGATTGTTTAAGTGTCTCATCTTTTAGATTGACCATGTTTTTTCAGTTCGTTCTTATGTAAATCCCAGAACACCTTATTTTAAAGTGACATTCTCAAGTGAACTTTAATAATAGGTGTCATGTCAGGTTAAAAGTCTGTCTGTGTCCCAGTGTTCAGACTGATTCTATTTTTTAAAAGAATTTTCAGAATCTTACATGGATTTATGCAATTTTTGAGTAAAATAAAATGTAATTCTGCAAGTACAAATTCACCCCATGAACTTGTGTGTGTGCACGCGCGCGTGTGCATGCATGCGTGTTGGGGTGTGTAAAGGGGTATAAATCTGAGGGGGAGAGTGTGTGGAGCGTATATGTGTGTGTGTATAAAAGACAGCTTGTGTATGAGGGGGTCTGCATCAGTGTATAGGTCTGTAGGAGTGTGTGTAGTGCAGTGGGGTCACCTGTAGTGTGACATGAACCCAGAGTCCAGGTTGAGGCCATCCTCATGGGTACTGGACTTGGCTATCAGTCTCTGCTTGGCTACTTTGCATTGTTGCCTGTCTCGAAGTCCACCTTGGAGGATAGTCACCTGAAGGTCCAAGGTTGAATGTCCCGGACCACTGAAGTGTTCCCTGACTGGGAGGGAACATGTCTGGCTAGTGATTGTTGTGTGGTGTCCGTTCATCTGCTGCTGTAGCCTCTGCTCGGTCTCGCCAATATACCTTGCCTCAGGGCATCCTTGCCCTCAACATATGAGAGAGCCTACATTGTCCAGATTTGTTTCTGGGATCTGACTTATCCAGAATATCAACTGGAATCATAATAGGCATTCCCTCTAATTTTCACACCAGTTGTACAGGCCTCTGAGGCTTGGGTGCGGCAGTGACTTACAAAACCAAAGGTTAGTGCCTTGATCAGCATGCTGACACCGATCCCCGTTGCATGGAACGTTGGAGTATTACACACATACGCAGTCGCATGGTTTAGAGGGAATGTTGATCGTAATGTAGATGTTTCTGAACAAAAGCAAAATACTACAGATGCTGCAAATCTGAAATAAAAATTTAAAATGCAGGAAATACTCATCAGGCCAGAAACGAGAGTTAATATTTCTGACTATTTTGTTAGAATGTTGATCAGCTGAGTATTTCCAGAATTTCCTTTTTGTTGTGGTACTGGATATTTCAATGTCACAGTTAAAAGATACACTGAATAGTGTTTAATACACAAAAAGGCAAATATTTTAATTTTAATTTTAATTTTTAAATTTTTTTTTAAAGGAAACAGTTTCCTTGCTATACACAGCAGATTCTCACAGAACATTGCAATGAGGTCTGGTTCTGCAAGTTCGCTAACGATGGCACTAAATTAGCAACAGGATCCAAGGACACCACGGTTATTATTTGGCAGGTTGATTTAGTAAGTACTGTGGGAAACCTCGGTTTTTCTTGACCTTTATTTACAACTGCATTTTCAATTTGTGGTGAATCATTTACTTTAACTCAACATGTGTCGAATTTTTCCAAGGAATTGCATTGTCTCAACCATAAAACTGCAAATCCCCATTTAACATTGCTTTGTTTAACATTGTTGTGGAGGAGCCAGTGTTGGATTGAGGTGGGCAAAGTTAAAAATCTCTCATAACCAGGTTATAGTCCTATGGGTTTATCTGGAAGCACTAGCTTTCAGAGTGCTGCTGCTTCATCAGGTAGCTGTGCAGCAGGACCATAAAAAATGTATAGCAAAAGGTGACATGCAACTGAAATGATGTATTGAACAAACCTAGATTGCTGTTAAGTCTTTCATCTTTTGAATGGGTTGCAGGTTTCAGTTCATTAATCTGTAAATCCCAGAACTGCTTTTAAGTCACATTCTCTAGATCACTTAATGTTTTATATTAGCAAAAAGTGACATCTCAGCTCAGTCAATGCATTAAAGTTATGAGGTTAGAGTCTGTGTATCCAAATCTTGTCAGACTTGTTCTATTTTCAACATAGAAATTCATAAAATGTTATATGTATTGACTTCCTGTAGATTGAGAGCTTTTTTTGAGCAACATAGAATGCATCTGCAAATTCACCACATAGACTGGTATGTGTGTGTTCTCCCCCTCTTCTCCCCCTCGCCGTCCACC
>NC_057712.1:135115635-135143687 GCF_004010195.1 Chiloscyllium plagiosum
CCCCTCGCCGGCCTCCCCCCCTCGCCGGCCTCCCCCAGAAGGTATCCCAATGATCCACATAATATGACTCTATATCTGAAACCCTCCCTACTCTACCAGCTCTGCAGTCACGTGTTCATCTGCACTCACTCTCTATTCCTTGCCTTATTAGCCCATGGCGCTAGTAGCAATCTTGAGATTACTATGCTTATCCTATCTTTTAGCTTCCAACCTAACTCCCTATATTCACTTTTCAGGTGCTCATCCCTTTTCCTAGCTATGTCATTGGTACAGATGTATACCACAAATTCTGGCTCCTCACCTTCCCCTTAAGAATCCTGTAGACTCTATCTGAGACATCCCTGACCCTGGCACCCATGAGGCATCATACCATCTGGGAGCCTTGTTCTCGTCCACAGAATCTCCTGTCTGTTCCTCCAACCGTTGAATCTCCTATTCTCCCCCCTTGCCTTCAGAGCCAGTCTTGGTGCCAGAGATCCGGCTGCTGTGGCTTTCCCCTGGTCGGTCGTTCTCGGTGTCTGTGTCTCTCTGCCTCTCTCCGTGTGTCTCTCTCTCTTCCTGTGTGTGTGTGTGTGTGTGTGTGTGTGTCTCCTCCCCCCCACCCCCCCCCTTCCCCCCTCTCTCGCTCTCTCTCGCTCTCTCTCGCTGCTCGCTCGCGCTCTCTCTCGCGCTCTCCCTCGCTCTCCCTCGCTCTCCCTCGCTCTCCCTCGCTCTCCCTCGCTCTCCCGCGCTCTCCCGCGCTCTCCCGCGCTCTCCTGCATTGTCTGAGCCAAGATGTCACCTTCGCGCTCTCCCGCGCTCTCCCGCGCTCTCCCGCGCTCTCCCGCGCTCTCCCGCGCTCTCCCCGTCTCGCGCTCTCCCCCTCCCTCCTCCCCCCGATTCTGGTTTCGCCTTTGCCTGAATACATTAGCACACTTAGCCAGCAGTCCCCTTGTCCACTTCTGCTCTCTTCAGCCTCCACTCCATTGATTCACGAGGTAAGTATTTTATGTTCAAGCTTATCTTCCTGGCTGGCCCCTGGCTTGCGCAGTCTTGACTCACTGCTGAAACTGAGGTTGCTGATTCATGAGGCAAGTGTTTTAAGACCACATCTAAGATTGCATGCTCCCTTGAGGTTTGGTAACAAGAAAGTGTTCCTCTTCAAGACCCTCTCTTCTGACTTGATTCGGCCAATGTGCACATTAAAGTCCCCATGACTACTGCCGTTCCATTCTTAGATGTGTCGGATATTTCTTGATTGATCGCCTGTTCCACTGTAGCATTATTATTGTGTGGCCTACAGACTACTCCCACCGGTGACTTCTTCCCTTTGCTATTCCTGATCTCCACTGAAAATGTGTTGCTGGAAAAGCGCAGCAGGTCAGGCAGCATCCAAGGAACAGGAGAATCGATGTTTCGGGCATAAGCCCTTCTTCAGGACAGGCTCTCCCTGTTTTTTGCATGTGATTCTGTCACCCAGTTTTTCTTTTTTAATGATTTTTGCTCTGGTCTCTGTTTCTTTCTGCCTGGACTCCCATCTTCTTACCATTTTAATCTACCTTTCATGATAGACTCTCTGCTCGTTGCATCTACCTTTACATTAACTGCTGTATCTTCTGACCTGATGTTCAGGTTTCTCTCCCCACGCCCACGGCCGACCTATTTAAAGCTTCCTCAACATCTGTAGCAAACCTGTCTGCAAGGATATTGGTCCCCCTCGAGTTCAGGTATAACTCGTCCTTTTTACATAGATCATCCCTTCTCCAGAAGAGAGAACCTAATGATTCACAAACCTGAAGCCCTGCCTCCTGCATCAACTCATCAGCCACTCATTTGTTTGCCATTTCTTCCTATTCTTGCCCTCATTAGCATGTAGCACAGGCAGCAACCTAAAGATTACTACCCTTGAGGTCCTTCTTTTAGCTTCCTTTGTAACCCCCTAAATTCATTTTTCATGACCTCGTCCCTTTTCCTAGCTATGTTATTGGTACCAACGTGTACCACAATTTTGGGCTGCTCACCCTCCCCTTTAAAAATGTTATCCGGATCAGACTCTATCCGGATCATTCAGGAGGCTGAGGGGTTTATAGAGAGAAGTTACAGGAAGGTAGTCACACCTAGGTTACAAAATTAAGGTGGCTGGGTGACCATCAGGAGATGGAAAGGGAATAGACAGTCAGTGCAGGGATCCCCTGTGGCCATTCCCCTCAATAACAAGTATACCGTTTCGGATTCTGTTAGGGGGATGACCTACCAGAGGAAAGTCACAGCGGCCAAGCCTGTGGCACTGAGTCTGGCCCTCTAGCTCAGTAGGGAAGTGGGGAGAAGAGAGTGACAGTGATAGGGGGGTTCATTGGTGAACAGGCAGGAGATTCTATGGACGAGAACGAGACTCCCAGAGGATATGTTGCCTCCTGGGTGCCAGGGTCAAAGATGTCTTGCATCAAGTCTATGGCATTCTTAAAGGGGAGGGTAGCAGCCACTTCTCCTCTAAACTTTGCCTCTCTCTCACCTTGAACCTGTGCCCTCGTGGAGTTGACCTTTCCACCCTGGCACCAAAACTCTTTGACAATCCATCCTCTCTTTGTCTCTCAATTTTGTAAACCTCTGTCAGGTAACCCCTCAGCCTCCGTCTTTCCAGTGAAGAAAATCAGAGTTTATTCAATCTTTTCTCATAAGCACAATCCTCCAGACTAGGAAACATCCTGGTAAACCTTCTCTGCACCCTCTTCAAAGCATCCTTTTCCTTCTGGTAATGTCACGGCCGGAACTACGCACATTATTCCAAATGTGGTCTAACTAAAGTTTTGTATAGCTGTAACATAACTTGCCAACTTTTATATTTGATGCCCCAACTGATGTATGCAAGCTGTATTTGAATGGTGCAGAAGCACCAAGCTAGACTGTTACAATCCATGCAATTTTTTCCAATGTTGCCACTGGTGTTTTTCTCTCTTGCATTCTCACTGAATGAGATCTGTGGAGATGAGTCAAAGTGACAGGAGAAGCAACTTCAATTTTGTTTTAAGTAAGCAGAAGCATGACAATACCAGCATGGTACTTCTGCACCATTGCACTTTGCACTTCTACAACTTGATGCTTTGGGTTTGATTCTGGATCTTAAAACAGGAATGCAAGTACAGGAGAGGGAAGCAGTGAGAGAATGACTCAGGGCGCAGTGAGCTTGTCAAAAGGCTGAGGCACCGAAAGAGGCCACGAGGTGGAAATTGGGCATAGTGAGAGGATCTACAAGATCCAAATAGTTTTCATTTTTCAAATTTTGTTTTAAATGTATTTAATTTTAAAGTTATTTAGTCTAGCAATATTAAATATTCAACTTGGTAAGGTAATTTTTATCTGATCGCTAAGATCTGACAGACCTAAATGCAACTTTTATATTAGTTACCATGGGAAGGTATAATACACTTAGTCATTTCACTTAATCATGCTGTTCAGAAACAGTGACTTACTATACAGTACTTAAAATCCATCATACCTTACATCAGACCATTCATTAATGTTGTTTGTGGTACAGCCCTTACACATTTTTCCTCAATCTTTTCTGTCATTAATGTGGGCAGTATTGTAGTACCTTGCCCAATTGCAGTACTCTGTACTTATACCTGAACCTGTGGTTTATAATGGAAACCCATTCATTCTTAGACTGTTGTCAATTTTGTTCTCTCCTGAATACCTTCCAGAGGAATTTTTTTTTCTCTCGGCAAACAATGGTTGATGTAGGAAATTTGCAAAGTTATAAACTCCAAATAATGGGATTTATTTTTATGTAGGTGGTGTTTTCATTCTTGAGAAAACAAAAAGTTGTTGGAGAGCACAATGCTAATGCTTGGTGCTCAAATTCCAAAGTGTTTCAGTTCCACAGTGTTAATATACCTCATTGAGATGCTACAGAAATAGTAACGGTAAAATTGGATTTAATCGTAGAATCTCTAGTGCCGGATTCAAATATAGGATTCAGATACTGGGTTCACTGCAGCGTTTTGCTCTAATTTCTCTGTCGAAATGGCCTCAGGACAATAGTGCAGCAACATTAATCTAAGAAACTAACCAACTATGGCCCATAGCAAGTTTGCAAGACAATATGTCAATAATCATACATTAGTAATGTAATGCACAGCCTGAAAGGGTGATGGAAGCAGGTTTTGTTGCCACATATAAGTAATATTTGGATGAACAGTTAGAATGCCAGGTATAGGGTATGCACCAGGTCCAGATAAAGAAAATTAGTGTACTTCAGTGAAAACAAATACTGGAGATCATAGCAGGTCAGGTAGCATCCATGGAGAGAGAGCAAACATTGAGAGTATAGATGACTCCGTTTCAGTGTAGTTCAATGTTTGGTCTACATTGTAGGCCAAAGGGGCTGCTTCTGTGCTGTGTGACTCTGACTTGAGGAATGAGTACTGGCCACAACACAGGGCACAACTCCCTGCTGCTTTTTGAACAGTAACATGGGGTCTATATGTTCACCTGCGTATAGACAGTACCTCTGTTTACCAGGCAGAGTTGATAAAGGGGTTACCACCAGGTATAGTGTATTTGGATTTCCAGAAGGCAATCGATAAGGTACCAATAGAAGATTATTGCACAAAATAAGAATTCACAGAATTACAGGCAATGCATTAGCATGGTTTGAAGACTGGTAGACACAGAAGCCAGAGTTGAGATTAATAAGTCTTTTTCAGGTTGGGAAGACATCACTGGTGTAGTGCCACAAGGTCAGTCCTATAGGACATCAATTGTTTAAACTCGGCCAATTCCTCCAAAGCATTCAGATAGAAAGTAATATATTCAAATTTTATGATACAAAAATAGATTGGAGAGCTTGTGATGAGGACACAATAAATTTGCATGGGGATATAGGTTGAGTAAGGGCAAATAATTGGCAGCTGGAGTTTAATGCGGGAAAGCAAGAGATCGTTTACTTTGATAGAGTCAAAAAGCAGCTATTTATTTAATAGACACTCCACAAAGCGCAGCTTAGAGTGATCTGAGTATTCTTTGCATTAAATGCAAAGTTAGTATGCAGGTGCAACAAGTAATTAGGCAGCAAATAGAATTCTGTCCTTTATTGCTAGGAGGTTAAAGTTTTAAAATAGGGAAGTTATATTACAACTGGGTGAAGTTGCACCTGGAGTTAAGTGCAGTTTTGGTCCACACATTTGAGAGGATATACTGGCATTGGAGGCAAGTCCAAAGAGTCTCACGAGGTAGTTACAGAATAAGGGCGCACTCATTTAAAATTCAGATGTGGAAGGGATTTCTTCTGAGGGTGGTGAGCGTGTGGAATTCTCTACCTCTGTGTTGTGGAAGCCAGATCACTGGAAGTTTTTCCAGAGGAGGGAGGTAGATTTTTTTTTGGAAATGTTGACCCCTTGGAGTGTCTGAGGAACCGGCACAGAAGTGTGTTTGAAGCCTGATGCAGATCAACCACATCTTGTAGAATAGAGGTACAGGCTTGAGTTGATCTTATGTTTGTTCTTCTTACCTTTTTAACTTCACATCTGAAAGATGGTGCATCCAACATTGAGTATTCAACATTCTATTGGACTGTGAGCCTATGTTTTTGTCCTCCATTGTCGAGTGGGATAGTCTCCTGACTCTAAGGCAAGCATGCTGTCAACCGACCCATTGCAAATTTACTGGTGAAACATGCTGTGAAAATTACACTGAGGCAGGGTATGGGGCTGTTTTATGGAGAAGAAACTGAAGTTGAGTCTAAAAGAACAAAGCACCAGAGTCCAAATTCCACAACTGCCTCTGATGTAGCACAATCCCAATTGTCCAAAGGTGACATTGTAGCATGGTTTACTAATGGAATGTTTTTCCCTCTGTTAGGATACTCACCAACTTAGGTTGCTTAAAACGTTAGAAGGTCATGCTTATGGAGTATCATACTTAGCTTGGAGTCCAGATGATACTTACCTTCTAGCCTGTGGCCCTGATGACTGCTCTGAATTATGGCTTTGGAATGTACAGGTAAACAACGTGAATGAGAATGCAATATCTGAATATTATTAGCATAGGTAGTATTCTTAAGTTACTGGTACACAGAGTTCAGTCTTTATTCAAATAAATCATTTGTAGGAATCAAAAGCAATAATAACTCCTAAATCTCCAGGTTTTTTTCTTCATTATTTAAAGTGCTGCTAATAGATCACATTTATATGGAGTATTTTATTGGCTCAGCTGTTCAAAATTGCTGAAGTTACTTATGTCTTTGACTTGCACAAATGTTCCAAGTTCCTGATGGCATCTGTTAACCCGTGGAATAGCACTTGTGCTGGTAGGAGGGGAAGGTCAAAGTGATAGTCCTATTCATAAAATTGCACACTTTTTATAACTTACTGTCGCAATAAGTAAGCCTTAATACAAAACCAGTTGATCACCTGAAAATAGGTCTGCTCCTGCAAATTTGTAACACTTAAAACTGACATCCAAATTGAAGAAACCTTGACTGTGCATTATTGTTACTTTTGATGCCAGAATACATTGCATTCGGTGGGTTAAACTTTTCCCCTCTCCAGACAGGAGAGCTAAGAACCAAGATGAGTCAGTCTCATGAGGACAGTCTGACAAGTGTGGCTTGGAACCCAGATGGGAAGCGCTTTGTGACGGGTGGACAGCGTGGGCAATTTTATCAGTGTGTAAGTTGCTCTGTTTCTTTCTGATTTTTTTTTAATCTTGTACATTTTACCTCCATGTTTATCAAAATTTCGCATTTCTAAAAGTGACTAATTGGACTAACTGGCAAATACATCGACAAAACAGGTTCGTTTAGCAATTAAAACATTTGCACAATCTCCGTATTCTGGAGAGTTAGGTAAAATTTGCCTTTGTATGCATTCCTCCAGGATTTTCCTGCAGGGAAATGATATTCCTACTCTTTTCTCCATGACAAACTTTGCTTAAATCTCTATTTCTACATTGCTGGTTCAAGGAGCTTGAGAATGTATTTCGGTCACTTCAGTCTTTGTAAATGTTTCTGTTGTTCCTTATCCTTGCTCACCATGTCAAGCCTGTCTTTTAACTAAGCATGAACAAACCATTGCTAAAATACTGAACTAGCACTGATCATGGTCATAAATAACTTGAAGCTGTAATCATGGTGGATGTATCCTATTCAACCCTCTAACATTTGACACAATTGATCACACCATCTTCCAACTATGAAAAGAAACATTTCCAGCAACAGCTCATCTTATAATCATTGCACCCTTTTCTTTAGAATTCTCCAAAGTTATGCTTTATTCTCTACAACCTGCACCTTTGGAAGTAGGAGCAGGAATAGACCATTTAGCCCATCAAGCCTGTTCTGCCATTCAGCTAGATCATAACTGACCATCTATCTGAATGTCAATTTCCTCACTATCCTCATCCCTCTTAGAAATGTCCCATATAATGATTAACTCATTATCCATTATGGTACTGAGTCTGATCCTTTGAGGTGTCTCCCAATGACTGGAGCGCATGCGACTGTTTATATAGCGTGAGACACTCATGGTTGAGAAGAAGCAGAGCAAAGCACTAGATGCGCACTCATGATTGAGCATGGATCTGCTTTTCTTGAAAAAGTGCATTGCAATGTATCAGTGGATTTGGAGCTCACTCATGAAAGTCTTTTTAATATATTTTGGTTGATGATCCTGTGAAATGTCCTTTATTTGAACATTTCTAGCTCCAACATGTTCTTGTTTCAATCAATTGAGCAGAAGCCTACTGTTATTACAGTATCAAATATCAAAATATGGTTTTGTATTCCGTTAGTTGGGATGGGTATGCTGACCTATGTTTACAAAGCTCTGAATATTAACCTTAAGGCTTGTTTGTAACCAGCTTGGACAACACACTGAATGTCTAGCTAATGACAGGAATCTTTTGTATAGGGAATGTTTTAATTGTTGCAGTTATGAAATGTTACAAAATTCACTGGCCTTAATTGGATCAAACTGTATGGCATGTTTTGTTGCAAAGTTCTTCACTCCACATTCCCAATTAAATTGCTGTTTCTGTTCTTGTCCCTTGTTCATGCTACCTTTGCAAACAAAACATCACAACAATAGCGCAGTTACGGTACAGGATCAGTACCCCAGAGCAGAAATTTAAATTTAGCTTTTTATTGTTTATACGTGGGATGTAAATATGCCTGGATTGGCCATCATTTATTGCATTTTCTAATTGCATTTTGAGAAGAAGGTCCTCCTTGAACTGTGTAGTATGTGGTTTGACACGTGCAATGTTGAGGAAAGACTCCAGGATTTTGCCCTGTGACGGTCATGAGATAACTATGTCATTGGCTCATTGGTTAGCTCTGCTGCCTCACAACTCCAGCGACCCAGGTTCGATTCCAGCCTTCGACGATTGTGTGGAGTTTGCACATTCACCTCGTCCTTCCGTGGGTTTCCTGCAGGTGCCCCAGTTTCCTCCCACTATCCGATGATGTACAGGTTAGGTGAATTGGCCATGTTAAATTGCCCATAGTGTTCAGGGATGTGTAGGTAAGGTGCATTAGGGCAAATGTAGAATAATAGGGTCGGGGCAATGGGTTTGGAGGGTTGATGTGGACTCATTGGGCCAAAAGGCCTGTTTCCACACTGTAGAGATTTTATGATTCCAGGTTAGGAGACTGAGATTTGAAGGGTAATTGTGTTCACTTAGTCAAAGAGTCATAGAGATGTACAGCACAGAAACAGACTCTTAGATCCAACCGGTCCATGCCGACCAGATATCCCAACCCAATCTAGTCCCACCTGCCAGCACCCCGCCCATATCCCTCCAAATCCTTCCTATTCATATACTCATCCAAATGCCTTTTAAATGTTGCAATTGTACCAGCCTCCACTTCCTCTGACAACTCATTCCATACACGTACCACCGCCTGCATGAAAAAGTTGCCCCTTAGGTCTCTTTTATATCTTTCCCCCCCCTCATCCTAAACCTATGCCCTCTAGTTTTGGATTCCCTGACCCCAGGGAAAAGACTTTGTCTATTTATCCTATCCATGCCTCTCATGATTTTATAAGCCTCTATAAAATCACCCCTCGATCTACGAAACTCTAAGGAAAACAGCTCCAGCATGTTCAGCCTCTCCCTATACCTCTCATCTTCCAACCCTGGCGACATCCTTGTAAATCTTTTCTGAACCCTTTCAAGTTTCACAACATCTTTCTGATAGGAAGGAGACCAGAATTGCATGCAATATTCCAACAGTGGCCTAACCAATATCCTGTACAGCCGCAACATGATCTCCCAACTCCTGTACTCAATACTCTGTAAACGTACCAAACACCGCCTTCACTTTCCTATCTACCTACAACTCCACTTTCAAGGAGCTATGAACCTGCACTCCAAGGTCTCTGTTCAGCAACACTCCCTAGGACCTTACCATTAGGTGTATAAGTCCTGCTAAGATTTGCTTTCCCAAAATGCAGCACCTCGCATTTACCTGAACTAAACTCCATCTGCCACTTCTCCGATTGGCCCATCTGATCAAGATCCTGTTGTAATCTGAGGTAACGTCCTTCATTGTCCACTACACCTCCAATTTTGGTGTCATCTGCAAACTTACTAATTATACCTGTTATGTTCGCATCCAAATCATTTATATAAATGATGACAAGTAGTGGACCCAGCACCGATCCTTGTGGTCGCAGGCATCCAGCCTGGAAAAACAACCCTCCTCCACCACTCTGTCTTCTACCTTTGAGCCAGTTCTGTATCCAAATGGCTAGTTCTCCCTATATTCCATGAGATCTCGCCTTGCTAACCAGTTTCCCATGGGGAGCCTTGTCGAAAGCCTTA
Source organism: Chiloscyllium plagiosum (assembly GCF_004010195.1). Classification (NCBI taxonomy): domain Eukaryota; kingdom Metazoa; phylum Chordata; class Chondrichthyes; order Orectolobiformes; family Hemiscylliidae; genus Chiloscyllium; species Chiloscyllium plagiosum. Next base: position 135,125,437 of record NC_057712.1, read on the forward strand.
CTGAAGTCCACATGGATCACTTCTCTGTGATCTCTGCCCTCATCAATCCTCTTTGTTACTTCTTCAAAAAAACTTAATCAAGTTTGTGAGACATGATTTCCCACACACAAAGCCATGTTGATTATCCCTAATCAGTCCTTGCCTTTCCAAATACATGTACATCCTGTCTCTCAGGATTCCCTCCAACAACTTGTCCTCCACCGACATTAGGCTCACTAGTCTATAGTTCCCTGACTTGTCTTTACCACCCTTCTTAAACGGTGGCACCACGTTAGCCAACCTCCAGTCTTCTGGCACCTCACGTATGACTATCGATACAAATATTTCAGTAAGAGACCCAGCAATCACTTCCTGAGCTTCCCACAGAATTCTAGGGTACACCTGATCAGGTCTTGGCGATTTATCCACTTTTATGCATTTCAAGACATCCAGCACTTCCTCCTGTAATATGGACGTTTTTCAAGATGTCACCATCTATTTCCTATATTCTATATCTTCCATCCCTTTTCCACAGTAAATACTGATGCAAAATACTCATTTAGTGTCTGCCATTTTCTGTGACTCCACACAAAGGCCGCCTTGCTCATCTTTGAGGGGCCGTATTTTCTCCCAAGTTACCCTTTTGTGCTAAATGAATTTGTAAAAACCCTTTGGATTCTCTTTAACTTTATTTGCCAAAGCTATCTCATGTCCCCTTTTTGCTCTCCTGTTCTCCCTCTTAAGTATACTCCTCCTGACTTTATGCTCTCGTAAGGATTCACTCGATCTATCCTGTCTGTACCTGGCATATGCTTCCTTCTTTTTCTTAACCAAACCCTCAATTTCTTTAGTCATCCAGTATTCCCTACACCTACCAGCCTTTTCTTTCACCCTAACAGGAATATATTTCCTCTGGACTCTCGTCTCATTTCTGAAGGCTTCCCATTTTCCAGCCGTCCGTTTACCTGTAAACATTTGCCCCCAGTCAGCTTTTGAAAGTTCTTGCCTAACCACTTAGATCTGCTCATGTTCTTTCAAGTGGCAGAGATCTCTGTTTTGGAAGATAAGTTATAGGCACCGTAGCAAGTTGCAGCACTAAATCTTAAAGATGGTGCACATTTTCCCCTATGCACTGGCATTGCGGGCGATGCCATTCAAACTGGATGTTTTTATCTGGATTGTATTATTTTTGAAGCTGCATTCATCCAGGTAGATGGGGTCATTGCACTTTTGGTGCGCACTGTGTAGATGAAGGAAAGTTTTTAGCAGGAGGTGAGTTAATTTTTTTTGTGGCTGACCCAATGAAATGTTTAATGGTAATCCGAGGATGATAGTGGATGATTCTACTGTTGAATATCAGTGATGTGGATAGATCCCCTCTCTAGGGCCCTTGCGTTGCAGTGGTAGCACCCTTGCCTCTGAAACAGGCAGCCTGGGTTCAAGTCCAACAACTATATGCTGAGGTCTACCAATTTGTTACGACATGAGGTAAACCCCCCCCCCCCCCGTGAATTTAAACTAGCCACACAGAAAAGATTTAGCCTGTGCTGAAATCTTATAAAATTTGAGAGGCAAAGCACTATCCCAGAAGTCACTACTTAAACTAAAAAAAAATTTTAAACTTTTATTCTTTAGGTCTAACCGAGAATATTAACTAACAACAATTTACACTCCTTTCTCCCAACCTATCATTTATCTTCCCCTCTACAATACTGGGCCGATAAAAATCCTGATTATAATTTATAAAACACACTGCTGGTACTCTACGTTCCTTACTTCATCTCAATTAGATGCAGTACCATAGAACCTAGATTTGATTCCACATGCAATCCAGCCTTCAGAACAGGAAGGGGAAATGTGAGGGGCACTGAAAGAGAATTGTATATGGAAAATTGGGCATTTTTTACTGATTTTATTGTTCCACTTATGTAACAGTTCTTTGTGTCTGGGCTAGGATTTGGAAGGAAATTTGCTGGATTCGTGGGAAGGCGTGAGAGTGCAGTGCCTTTGGTGTCTAAATGATGGGAAAACAGTCCTTGCCTCGGACACGCATCAGCGGATAAGAGGGTACAACTTCGAGGACCTGACTGATAGGAATATGTAAGCCATGTTGTAATTATTTGTTTGTACTGAGATTAAAACTTCATTTTGACGATTTAAGGGAGAAGGTACAATTAGTTCTGAAAGTGCTTTACTATTCCTAGGAGATACTTATTCTGCACTGACATTTACTGTGAAGCTGCTGCTGCCCACCAGAGCTATTTTTGTTTTTTCTTGCCCAGTGACTGTTTCCATGTATCCTTTGAGGTCTTTTATCTTGCTGTACAATCTATTTGATCTGGAACTATAAGCCATTAAAGCGTTTATAAGTTTCATCTAATAAAGAATGTAAATATGAGTAAGGAACAATGTACAATTCTAGTGTTGATATAAGAAATGTAGCAGAATGATTAGAAGTTTGAAGATTGGCTGACAAGACAGGAAGCGCTTCTGTGCACAGGGTAGCAGAAGTTTGGACGTCTTTCACAAACAGCAATGAAGGCTGCATCAGTTGTTGGCTTTAAATCTGAGAAATCTTTAAACAAAGGTATCAAAGGAAATGTGCCAAAGACGCATGGAGTTAGGCCACAGATAAGCCATGATCTCATTGAATGGTGGAACCTAAAGTGGAGTAGATTTAAATTAGCTTTGAGTGTGTGTGGGTTGGTAAGGCTATCAATTAAAATTTTGGATATTTAGAAATATGAACATAAAAATCAGGGGCAGGAATAGGATGTTCAGTCCTTTGTGTTGCTTGGCACAGCAGACACAATCATAGCTGATCTAATAGTTAAATCAGACATATACTTCTGTTTACTCTGGTAACCTTTCAGTCCTAATAAAATATTTGAAAATTCTGCTTCCACTGTATTTCAGGATGAGTTTGAAAGGTGCACAACCCTCTGAGGCAAATAGTTTCAGCTAACCTTGGTTTTAAATGGGCAACCCCTGATATTTTAAGCAGTGGCCCATGCTCTAGATTCTCTATAAGGCTAAATGTCCTCTCCATGTCGACCTGCCTACGACCCTTCAGGATTTTAATCAAGTTATCTCTTATTGTTCTAAATTCCAGCAGGTACAAACCTGTTGTCCAATCTTTCCTCATAACACTACTCTCCATTCCAGTTATTAATCTTATAAATCTCTGAACTGTTTCATATTTGCGTAAGGTGACCAATACTCCACACAGTACTCCAAATGCCCTGTATAACTAAATCATAATATCTTGGTTTGCAGTTCTCCTTGTCTTAATGGTAGCATTCAGTAAACTTTTCTGATTACTTGCTGTACCCTTCTACTAATCTTTTGCAATTCATGCAGTGGGACACACAATTCTCTCTGCATTCAAGAGCTCAGCGCACACTCACCTTTTTGATATACTTCTGTTTCATTCTTGCTGTTAAAATGAACAATTTCACATCTTACCATATTATGCACTTCATTTGCCATATCTTTCATCACTTACTCAAATTTATTTTTGTTAACTCTTGAATTCTTTGCACAGCTTACTTTCATCTCTAGCTTTGTATGATCAGCAAAATGGCAACATTACCTTCACTACCCTCATCTATATTTCTAATCAACCTGTTCAGAAATATTATTACACACCAATGGAGCAAGTGGACCTTGAATCCAGGCCTCTTAGTCCAGGGGTAGGGACACTATCAATTAACCTCACTGCCCCTCATCTAAGTCTGTTATATAAATTGGAAACAGTTGAGGTCCCAAGCAATGATCTCTGGTACCTGTTGCATCTTGCCATTGTCAAAAAGACCCATTTATACCTCTCGTCTAGAACCAGACAGGAGATCAAGAGCAATGAAATCTGATTAATTTATTCAAAGTGTTTAGAATATGTTCAACTTTCTAGATGGCATATTAAAACATCTATCATAGACCAGGACCAAGAAAGTAATGAAAAGTAAGAAGTTTCACAAGTGACTGGTAAAGCTTTCCTTTGGTTGTGGAAGTTGATGAGGGGTCATAAATTTAAGATAAGTGGAGTTTGAAGAGTGATTTTTGGGAAACAATATAGTTAAATACATGAAAGCTGTGTGTTACAGATTACGTTGTTATAGTTTGAAATTGTTGAGTTCTAATTATGTTTCAAGCTGATTAAATATTCTAAATATGAAATATTCAGTACTGGTAATTTTTTATTTTTGTTCAAGCATAGCAGAATGTGCTTACTGGTGCAGTGAAATTCCCAACTTAAATGTATTACGTAACGAATGATGAAACTTGGGCTTAATATCATAATAGATTGACAATTTTAAATTCCAACATTAACTGTTTAATTGGGTTACCCAGTGACTAGCACTGCTGCCTCAGTGCCAGAGTGCCAGGTTCATTTCCAGCCTTGGATGATTGTATGGAGTTTGTGGATTCTCTCTGTATCTGCATGGGTTTCTGTCAGGTGCTCCAGTTTCTTCCTAGAGTCCAAAGATGTGCAGGTTAGGTGGATTGGCTGTGCTAAATTGCCCTTTAGCATCCAGGGATGTGCAGGGTGGATGGATTAGCCATGGTAAATGTGGGTTATGGGGATAGGATGGGGGTGCTGTATGTGAATGGAATGTTCATTGGATGTTGGAATGGCCTTGATCCGCATTGTAATGATTCTATTACATTGTGTAATGGAATTAGATAACCATCTTAATTGCTGTTATCTCCAATGCTGATGTTGTGAAAGAAATGTTTGAAAATATTTTCAATGTGCATCCATTGGATTTTTTTTCTATTTTTGACGTTGCTTTAAAGAAGATTTTGGTTTTGATACCTTTCTGCTCACTACTGTCATAACTCTGTGGGATTAGAAAAGCCAGCTTAGTTATTAGAGTTGTCTCAACTCATACGGAGGTAATGTTTGCTCTATTTGATTCATTTCTGATTCTGTTACAGAGTGCAAGAGGATCATCCTATAATGTCTTTCACAGTTTCGAAGAATGGAAGGTTAGCCTTGTTAAATGTCGCCACTCAGGTATGTAGAAAGCAATCAACTTATTTTAATTTTGACTTGAATTTCGCTACAGTATTTTTGAGTCCATGGCCAAAAGGGACAATTTTAGCTTCTGTTTTCAAGTATGGACTGTAACTGGAGAATTTGACAATACATTATACCTCACTTTAACTCAGTAAGTAAATACACCAAATGGTACATCAGATTAGTACTTGGTAAGCTCCCTGGTCTGTTAATCTGATTTCCGCTGGGAGAGCTGTGTGTAGTTGGCTTTACTTCTGGGTACAGAGGCCACTTAACTGTTGGGAAGAAAAGTCAGCTGGGGATTCTCACTTGTTCCTTTCTGTTAAGGGTGGCAAGTGTTCTTGAGTTCCTTCCTTAGCTGCTTTCTATTCCATATTTACATGTTGCCTTTTTGACATAAGTATTAGGCTATTTTCTACATGCATGCTAATGACACCAAACCTTTCCTCCAAAACGTATTGACTTCATTGTTATGCAGTTTGATGTCTGTAAGACACTAGCCAGAAGCAGTAAAACCTTTGATGTCATCCTCAACTATCTCGAACTAAACCTAGTGTTCTCTTTAAACTTGAGTTGTATTTCAAACCTCAGATCCACCTTTTTCACTAAGACTTACTTCACCTCTAAAATATTACCTGCTAGTATCTCTCTCTTCACTAATACCAAAACTTTCTTCAAACTGTTCCACATCAAGGCTTGACTTTTTCAGCTTTTCCTAACTGTCTTTTTCAAGCTTTTAAATCAACCAGAAAAAAACTATTCAAATCCTATAATGCCCCAAGGTCCTTTGAACTATTTTCAGCTGTGATTCAGTTGATGTATTGCCTCTCAGTCACAAGGTTACCAGGATTTAACCAAATAGTCATAGCTGACACTCCAGTGCAACCTGAGAGAGTGTTGCACTGTCTGGTCCTGGTTAATCCCTCAATCAATATCATAAGAACTGATTATGTAACCGTTGTTTTATTGCTGGGTTACCTTACTGTGTATTCTTTAACTGCTTTATCTAGAACATTGGCAACATTCCATAATATTTCATTGGTTACAAGGCAGTTTGGAAGTGTCCAGCAGTTGTGAAAAGCGTTATATAAATGCAGGTCGGTCTTTCGTGACCGTTATTGGTACCCTTTTTTTCCCCAGCACATTCAATCCTAAACTATTATCCTCAGTTCGAAGTCCCTCCACGTCTGCACCTAAATTTACCTTGAAGTTTCTTCAATCCTAATCCAGCTGCATCTGTCCATCCCTTGAATTGGGACCTTATTGCTTTTTAAATCATTCTGCCTTGCTGCACCACTCCCCATCTTCAAAGGTTGTCTTGAAATCTGTTTTGACTAGCTTTGATTTTTTTTAAATTTCTTAATCTGAATGTCAGTGTGGAAAGTAAAGTAAAATGTGTGATAAACAGAGGGGCTTTGTTAAATTCATTAATTTTTCCTTAAAGCAGCTTGATCTAATTGCCCTACCTTTGATCAATATCCTTTGCTGAAAGAATCTTGAAATTGTAATGAAATTTCTAGGTTCTAAATTCATACAGCCATTGAGGATAGATTTATAAAAGTATTTTTCATGAAGTGTGAATTAACATCACTTCATGTTTGCTGTTGACATTGAAATGTGTTCAAAGTAATGTTTAGAGTTTAATTTACCGTAGTTTATTTCCTCTTACTAGATTTGTGGCACATGGAGAAATTGTCAAGAATGTCTTGGCAACATTCTGCCTTTTAATTGGTTTTTTAACAATGTTGTGGCTTGTTCAAGGGGACAAGATATACTCTTCTGTAATTTGTCTTTCAGGTATTCATTTTGGAAGTAACATGATTTTTATTGTCATTGTGAAACAATTTTGTTTTGCTGCCAAAGTAGCTACTTGTTTTAGTTCATAACACTTCCCTCCAATTCATTGTACTTTGTAGTCCGTTTTGAGATTGCCGAGATTCATGCATGTCTTGAGGGAATTTTAGTCCAGATAAAAATTTCAGGCCAGATCTAATCAGTTCAATACTTGGAAACCCTACATCGTCAGATGTGCCCCATTTTGGTTGAAGCGTTACCAGAGGCCTTGGCTGCCTGTGTCAGTAGCCAGTTAAGATGGACATTTCAAAGTTAAACTAGAGGTCTACAACATTATTTTAATAGTTCTTTCTGTATGCTGGCCAATATATATTGCTAACGAGCAGTAGCTGAAGTAGGTTAATTGTCCTTACTGTCCTTGATCTTTATGCAACATAGCTGCTGTATTTGCCTAATGAATATCATTATACTGGAGTGGAATTCAATTAATATGAATACTTCAAGTGGCATAATGACATAAAAATTATTTTTAAATTGAATAATGTCTAACTCGTGTGCTCCTCTTTCAAATCTGCTGTCATTAATCCTTTCAAAAAATTGTCTATCTCCATCTCTCTGCCTTCTCTTGAGAGTTTGAAGTCTCCCAAATCTGTCCCTTTCTATTTCTCAACACATCACATTTTAATCCCACCAATTAGCTCTCTGCTTCTGCCACGATAACAATTTTCTCAACCAAATTCTTGAATAGCATCCTGTAGACTGTGGCAGAGGTAAACTATCACTCCTAGTTCTCTTTGACCCTGGCAACAGGTTTTGACACAGTTAATGGTCCAAAATCAGCCACAGATTTCCCTGTAATTAACTTTATTCCTGGTTCCATACCATTTGTCTTTTTTCTTCCTCCTCTCCCAAAGAATCTGTCATTGACCCTGTTCCTGTTTGCCACCTTAATGGTGCCATCTGCAAGGTGTCCTCCACAAATGTGAAAATTCATGAGTTACCATGTGTATGCTGACTCTGCTCCATCTACATAGTTTATTGACATTGGAGAGATCAATCAGGCTACTTGTCTGAATTCTTGCAGTTTATGTTGGAAGCTCATTAAATATCGGCAAGCCAATTCTTTGGTGCCTTTCACAACCTTTTGTTCTGATACCATCAACTTCAACCCTCTTTCTAGTAACCGTGTGAAGTTGAACCAGACTGTTCACAACCTTGGTGTTAAATCTGACTCCGTCTAAGCTGCCTACTACATGTCTATACCATCACTAAGACAATCTAGTTTCATCTCTATAAACAAAATTAATTCTGTCCTAGCCTGACCTTATCTATCAAGACCCTTGTGTGTCTTTGGATTTCATGTTTAGAGGTAACAATGTATTCCTGTCAAGCCACCTTAGCGCTATCTTCCGCAAACTGGGAGTTATTGAATCCTTTGTAGATATGTTCTAATTTGCACTGAGTTTTACTTGCTCTTTGAGGAGCTGTGGGATAGTTCCATGGGTATCTTCTTCCCCTGCTCGATTGTTCAAATGGGCGTTATTCCCCTGAGATTTCGAGGAATATTTCAAAAAGTATAACCATGTTTCTCACAGGATTAGTTATCTCAGTGCCTGGACTCATGGTCTTCAGGCATGAGTTCTAATCCAAAACAGCAATCAAAAAATTTAAATTGTTTATTCAGTCTGAAATTATAAAGAAAAGCCAACGTGGTCCACAAATACACTATAGGTTTGTCTTAGAAAGCTGCTTGGTTCACAAATGTCCTTCATGGAAGGAAACCTGCCTTTAATGGATGGGTTGTATGTGATTCTGGAGTAATGTGTTTACTCTTAGCTGCCCTCTGAGAAGGCCTAGCAAGTTACTTGATTGTCAAGGCAGCTTGCCATCTTAACTTTTTGTGGTAGAAAATAAAGGCTGACTTATGAGTGATGGTATATCTAAAGCATACTTGTGTGTGTACAATACGATGTGGAAAAATGTGCTTGCAAGAATCAAGAATGTGAAAATTTGCAGTACTATCAATACGTACTGTACAGCTTTTCATTTGAATAGATGGGATTTATCTGCTGTTACTTGTAGGCCTTGACCAGTGTAATGATGGCCATTCAATTAAAACGGCCAATTGGATGCTGGTAATTAATGTCTCAATTTGTGCAGGAAGCACTTGTGTTAGTTCTTGATGCTTTCCCACAATATTATCACTGCATTCACTACACTAAACCAGCTATCTTTTTTTGCTTCTGATGGAGCTGATCAGGTTAATGGGGAGGGGTGCATTTATCACTTGATGGCAGCTTTGTGTTTTTTTTGTCTTTTTATGTGCTTTCCCTCCAACTTCTACTGCAAGACCTCTCCGCTATATCTGCCTGCAAGCACATTGATCTCTGTGGGATACCTGAAGAAGCAGACAACTATTTGGAATTGAATTTTTAACAAGACTCATATGTTTCCCTCTGCATGGTGAAAGTGTAACTGAAGACAGTAGAAGATGGAGAGAGAGGGCAGGAGAAGTCGATTCACTCCAGAGTGAGTAGAAAGTCTACACAAAACAACCAGAAACTGATGTAAGCTTGTACTGCTTTTGACACAGTGGTGTTGGTGACTTAGGGTCCTGATCCAACTCCCTTTAATTATCTTTTTTTATTAATTACACCCAGTATGGTGGAATAACGATATAGATTTCACCAGCACTCTAAACTTTGGCAAATGAAAGAACCTCACTGTCTAAAATTGAAGCACTCTGATTTTTGAGTAGCGTAATTTTTGATGGACTTTGCCTTGCTGAAAGTAGACTTTACTTGGTTGTTTTAGACCCATTTTGAAGTTGAAATTGCAGAAATGGGACTGCAGGATATGGAAGGGGGGAAACCCATTGCTGGTAATTTTAAGGCAAAATGGAGCTTTACGACCCCGGATAGTGACTCTGAGTCTCTGCCTCTTTGACGCTACACTTTGTTCTCAATGTTTATACCACCAAATGAAGAGGATTGGAACAATGATGAATCTACTTGCTTGGACTGACAAACCAGATCCCCTCAAATCAGTGCTGACTGACTTCATACACCTTAAATAGATCTCAATCTTTGCCAGTCATCTGTGTCACGTTGACTTCTTATTTCAGGCATGAGAAGCTGCCTCCATTTGGTGAAATAAAAGTTCATATGGCTGTTTTCTTTGGAATTCAGAAACTCCCATGTTTCTTAAATAGTGACAATATGATGGATGTCTTCATAAGCTGCGTGGAGTGAGGGTCATGTTGCAACAATCTGATTACTCCATCTCTTTAAATCTTCCTAACCTGCGAGTATTGCAGGTGAATTGATTACTGCACTTCTAAGAACAGTGTAAAGAAAAGAAATGCTTGGCTGTGGTGTCCACTTGTATACAAGAGCACGATCAATAAGCAGCAATAATTAAAAGGATGGAGAAGAGAGAGTCTCTGACTTATTTAGCATTTCAACCTCCCAAACGATGCATATCTCCAAGACTGAAAAACAATGCATTTGAGTGAAACTAAAGTGTACAATTGAAGATGATGTGCAATCTCTGTATAACCAGCTACATCTTACAGCTGAATGGACATTGTTTTCAACAAACTGAGCTTTCTACAGATGTTTGACTTTTGACTACTTTGGAGTAACAGTTCAGGGAATGGCTGAATTGTTGGTTTCCCAGTTTTAGGACTGAAACCAGGCTACTTGCAATGAGTTGTTTTAATAACCTATTGAATTGTTTTTCAGTACTACTTTGATTACATTTTAGAAAGTCAAGTTTTCCATGTAAAATAATACAAGGTCCAAAATCAAATTGATTTTGCACTTAAATTTCACAAATCTACCAAATGTTAGAAGTACACCATTTAGTCTCTCAAGACTGTTCCTCCAGTGATAAGATTGTGGCTGATCTGTTTGCATTGAATTGCATATTTCCACTTTCCCTTGATTCCCCCACTTATCAAGAATCCACCACCTCCGTCTTAAAATTATTCAAGGGCTCTGCCTCCTCCACTTTATGACCGGGTATTCCAAATTTAGCCACAATAGGTTTACTACCTTCATCTAAGTCATTGCTGTTAATTGTCAGAAAAGAAGTTGGAATCCAGCACAGACCCCTGTGGGATTTCACTCATCACGTTCTACCAATTGAACGAAACTCATTTGTGTCTGCTTTGTTTGGTTAGCCAACCAATCTTTCATCTGTGCTAATATATTGCTCCTACACCATGCGTTCTAATGCCTTTGATGTGGTAGCCGACATTCCTACTAATTTTCTTCTGCATGAACCACCAAAGCCTGTGCACAGCAGTGACATCTGGAACTGAAAGTCAATGCTGCGACCTGTATAGGTATGCCAGTTGCTGTGTGCAGAATGTCAGGGAGTGTTGGTGTTCTTTATCAAATGCTCTCTGCTCCAATTTATTCACAGCACGTGTTACTACTTCAACAAAATTTCAATAAATTAATTAAATATTATTTCTCTTGAACATGCTGACAATCCTGATTACCTGGGTTTTTTTGATGTGCACAGTTGTAATCTCTCCCCTGATTGATTCCAACACCTTCCCCACATCAAGTGTCAAACTAAATGTATCATTTCCTGTTTTCTGTCTGCCTTCTGCCCTCCCATGAATAGAAGGATTATGTTTGCCTGCTTCCCAGACAAATTGAATCTTTCTTGTATCTAAGGAATTTTGGAAAATTAATGTTACATTTTGTAAAATGAACAAAAATTAAATTAAAATAATGCACCATTAGCAGCAACCTTTAAAACCTTTGGGGAAGTCTATCTTGACTGACAGGCTTGTCAGCCTATAGCTTCATCAGGTTTCTTAGTACCATTTCCCTCCTGCTTGTAACTTTGATAAGCTCCTCTCTCCCTTCCACCTCTTGACTTACAGCAATTTCTGGAATGTTTTTTGTATTTTCACTCATTTAGAGGGCACTCACTTTAGTAACATTTTTCCTTTTTAAATATATGTAGAAACTCATGCTGTCTGTTTTTACAGTCTTTGCTTCCTCTCCTATTTTAATTTCTTCTTCCTGATTAACATCATGGCAATCTCTACTGTTCCTTATATTGTAACTAGTCATCTGACCTGCCACTCCTCTTTACACAATAGTATACTATTTCCTTAAGTTTGACGTTTTCCCTAACTACCTTAATGGAGATAGTGGGTCATATCTTTAGAATTTCTCTTTACAGTAATCTAAGTATTCTGAAATATTCCAATAAATAGTTGCGACTGTCTCTTTATTGATCCATCTCATAGTCTAGGGCTTTAGTTTACATGGAAATTATGTAAAGTTAAATAATCAACTGTATTGCAACCCAGGTAAATGTTCACATGGTCTTTAACTGCAAGAACACAGTGTTCGTAACCAAGAAAAAATTTGTATGAGGATTCCTAATTTACAAGTGCTTGTACTTGTGAATGTAGTCCCAATCAGGGGTGTGTTTTTAAAAATCAGACATATGAATGTTACCTGTACTTACGAATGACTATTTGATATTGTCCTGCAATATGCTGTGATTTGCATACAATTGACTTGTGCCTTGAAGACGGAACCCATTTGCAACCTGGGGAACTGCCTTTACTTCTGGAAGCTAATTGTTTCTGTCTGTAGATGATGCCTGACTTAGTATTTTCAGTGTTTATTGTTTTTCAGTTGTTTTGTTTTAACTTTAATTTAAAGTATTTAATGTGATGCAATGCTATTATGATCTAGTGGCTGGATTGTGGAGCTTTATGACAAATTCATATTAACACAGCTGTTTCAACACTCGCTCGGTGCGATGCACTTGAACTGAGCTGAGTTCTCGGATTAGCTTTATGCTGCATTCAGTTGCTATATCTGTAATGAAAGTACACCATTTGACAATGTTAACCTGGAATCATAGAAAATTCCAGCATTGAATCAGGTTGAGTCTGACCTGTTATGTCCTCTTTTGCCTCACTGCTAGGAGAAAGTGAGGTCTGCAGATGCTGGAGATCAAAGTTGAAACTTTATTGCTGGAACAGCACAGCAGGTCAGGCAGCATCCAGGGAACAGGAGATTCGACGTTTCGGGCACAGGCCCTTCAGGAATCATTCCTGAAGAAGGGCCTGTGCCCGAAACGTCGAATCTCCTGTTCCCTGGATGCTGCCTGACCTGCTGTGCTGTTCCAGCAATAAAGTTTCAACTGCCTCACTGCTAGCCATACTTTCAGTTAACTGTGCCCCATGATCTGGAAATACTGAAGCCGCCTCTTGTTTAATAGATATTACATTATCACATTTTTGAACAAGGTGTTGATTACTCTTGTAATATTTAATTCTTCAGTTCTGTGTCTATATTTACTCCAATTAAGAGGAATAGAGAAGTAAAATCTGAGAAAGTGGCTGCATGTGGAGAAAAACATAAATTTGAGCAATTTCAATCCATTGTTTCTCCAGCTATATAGTACTTCGCAGATAGAAAAACATCCATTGGGGGTATGCAGCAAAACACAAAGTGAGAATAACTGAGAGCCTGATCAAGGAAGCAGTGCTTTATAAAAGCCTCAAAGTCCTGATGAAGCTGAATTATGAATATTGCTGCCATTCAGCATGAAGAGTATCATGGTTTGGAAGAAACATGGGTATATATAGCTGATTACACTCAAATCTCTTGCCCACAGTGAGTCAGTGTAGTTTAGTGATTAAACCCATTGATGGGAAAGTTGTCAACCACTGGCAAGCATTTGAAGGTAGTGGTAGTTCAAGCTTTTAATACTGAATGTGGTATGTTTATCTGTGTAGCTCTGCAATGTTATAAATTCAAAATGTCAAAAGAAATGTAGGTGGGGCAAAATTGGAAAATGGAACAATATTACTTGTCTGATTGGAGCACTTGTCAGAATGTGAAATTTTAATTGTTTCAGATGCTTTCTCAGCCAAGACAGTTCTTCTTATCAGATTCATGTTCAGCCATCTGTGTATCATCTCTTGCTGTCTAGAGCATTTGAATATTAATTGTATTTTTCATTTCAGAGGCAATTTTATTTAAAAGTGCAATAAAAAGAAAACCTTAAGTTCTGTATGACTGTCTGTGTTCCTAGGGAGTTCATCTATGGGACCTACAGGACCGTGTTTTAGTGAGAAAGTATCAAGGTGTCACACAAGGATTTTACACAATTCATTCATGTTTTGGAGGCAACAATGAAGATTTTATAGCCAGTGGCAGTGAAGGTAAGAAGCAGGAGTATACAACATTATAGACTCTTAATACAGTGCAGATGAAGTCAATTCTGTGTGTGGATAGCAAGAATTTTCCACCATTCTATTTACCTGTGGTAGGCTTTGATGTGCATGTTAGGGTAAAATGATAAATAAATATCTGGATACTTAAGAACTTATTGGCAGAAATCCTCTATTTAATCAGGACAGAAAATTTCAGTATATGCTGAGGCAAATATCAACAGCTTTTACTGCTTCACCTCAGTCTTTTTTTTTAGATTACTTAGTGTGGAAACAGGCCCTTCGGCCCAACAAGTCCACACCAACCCGCCGAAGCGCAACCCACCCATTCCCCTACATTTACCCCTTTTACCTAACACGACGGGCAATTTAGCATGGCCAATTCACCTGACCTGCACATCTTTGGACTGTGGGAGGAAATTGATAACTATGCAATTTTGTGATCTGCTTTTTCTATTTATCATGGAATTTTGCTATCTAAAAGTTAAAAAGCATAGTTTGTTTGTCTAAATGCCATCAGTTTATTCTGGAGAAGTCTCACCAATTCCTGGGGGAGAGGGGTACGAATATGGTATCTGCTCCCATCTGCACTGGAGCTTTCCCTATGTGGAGGACTAGCTAGAATCATTGCAATTAAAGCTAAGGAGGAGTGCACTCTGTCCATCAAGACACTATCAGCTATCTGTAAAGCAATCCCATCAGTTCTGTTCACCTACTCTAACCTCTTAGCCTGGTGAGTGTACTTTCCTTGAGTTCCCATCTAATTTCTTTGTGAAATCATTAACTGTTTCTGGTACTTCTATACTTGTAGGCAGTAATTTCCACATCATTACTACAAACTGCATGAAAAGGTTCTACACACCACCAAAACTAGAGTTATTATCATAGAGGTCTACAATACATAAGTCCCACAAAGTTTGTATTGGTCAAAAACAGCCACCTAACTATTTTAATCCAATTTTCCAGCACACATTATTGTAGCCTTGGCATCATAAATGAACATCTAAATACTACTTGAAAGTTATGAGGGTTTCTGCTTCTTGCCCTTACTAGTAGTACTTTCCAGATTCCCATTATCTGGGTGGGGAAAAAAAAATTCCTCTCAACCTCTGAACCTCCTGCCCTGAGTTTCAGTCTGTGCCCTTGTTATTGATCCTCCACAAAGGGGTAAAGCTCTTTTCCGTCTACACTATCTATGCTTATAATTTTGCGTATCTCAATCATGTCCTGCTGTAGTCTCCTCTACTCCAAGGAAACCAATCCCAGCCTATCCAATCTCCCTTCCTAACTTAAATTCTTCTTCTCGGGCAACGTAGAGTTCTGAAGGAGGGTCACCAGACCTGAAACGTTAACTCTGCTTTTTCTCCTCAGATGCTGGCACATTTGAGTTTTTCCAGCAAATTCTGTTCTTGCGTCACACATCCTGGTAAAAAGCCTCTGCACCCTTTCAGTGCAATCCCGTCCCTCCTACACTGAATTTCAGAACTGCATGCAATGCTCTATGATGTGAGGTGCCGGTGTTGAACAACAGTGGACAAAGTTAAAAATCACACAACACCAGGTTATAGTCCAACAGGTTTATTTGGAAGTACAGACTTTCAGAGCACTTCTTCGTCAGGCAGCTACCTGATGAAGCAGTGCTATGAAAGCTTGTCCTTTCCAATAAACCTGTTGGACTGTAACAATACTCTAGTCATGATCGAACCACCTCTTTTTTTCACAGTTCCCACATAACTTTCCCAGTCTTTAAACTCTATTCCTTGGTTCATATTTGCATGTATCGCACGTAACTCTCAACTATTTCATCTACTTGTCCTGCTGCCTTCAAGGATCTATAGATACATAAACCCAGGTTTCTCTGATCTTTGGTGCTTCCCAGGATTGTAATGTTCATTATGTATTCACTTACCTTGTTTATCTTGTCCAAGTGCAACACTTCACATTTACCTGGGTTGAATTCCATTATCACTGATCAAACCATTTGAACAACCTGCCTATATCACTCTGCAAGTCAAAGGCTATCCCCCTCCCTACCATCTCACTAATTTTTTTTATAGAGGGTCATAGAATCTTACAGCACGGAAACACTGTTTCACCCAAATTGGTCCGGACCAACCTCGATGTCCATCCACGCTAACCCTAATTCCCTGCATTTGGCACATATTCTTCTCAACCTTTCCAACCATTGTTTTGGAACTTTGGAAAAAAAAGTCAAAACAACAGTTTAAAAGGAAGAAGAGCAGACAAAGGAAGCACATGGTGAGGACAGTGCAGGAGAGAGAGAGAACCTGCGCAGTTACCGCCTTTGCTGTTTGAATTCATGTATCATTGAACATCGGAGTGCATCTGGGAAAACTAACAAACAGTGAAATTCACAGCTAAATCTTGGAGGAACTGTTGGGCGAAGGTCACAGCACAGAATCAGATAAGTTAATTGTTTTAAGTCTGTCCAAGAGAAAGGCTGCGGTAGTGAGTATAGTGGATTCTTTCTTGATTATATGTTTTTGGAGCTAAGTCTCTTGGTTAAACTTTAAACATAAGCCATAGCTATTAATTTAACCTGGGGCAGTGTTTTGTAGAGGAATAAGATGGTGTTATTTTCTGGGTCTGTAGATTGTGAAGGAGCAAAAATGGCCTTTGCAGTGATATGTACTTCTTGTCAGATGTGGGAGCTTAAAAGAGAGTTTAAGGGTTACTGCGGATTATATCTGCCATAAATGCTGTTGGATGCGAATCTTATCAGATCGAGTGGATCGGTTGGAGAGACCGATAGAAGCGATGAGGAATTTGCGACAGCAACAGTATGTGATGGATGGCAGTTATAGGAAAGGGGGGAAAGTCTCAGATAAAGTCACATAGATGGGTTAACTCCAGGAAGGGTAGGAGGGGTAGGCACCTAGGGCAGGAGTCTTTTGTGGATATACCCATTTCAAACAAGTATGCTGTTTTGGAAAATGTAGGGGGTGATGGATTCTCGGGGGAATGTAGCACGAACAGCCAAGTTTCTGGTATTGAGACTGGCTCTAATGCAACGACGGGTACGTCAGCTTCCAAGAGATCAATTGTGTTAGGGGATTCTGTAGTTAGAGGTATAGACAGACGTTTCTGTGGCCAGCAGAGAAAAAGCAGAATGGTGTGTTGTTTCCTTGGCGCCAGGATCAAGGATGTCTCCGAGACGGTGCAGAATGTTCTCACGGGGGGAGAGGGGCCAGCAGGAGGTTATTGTCCACATTGGGACCAATGACATTGGAAGGGAAAAGGTTGAGACTCTGAAGGGAGATTACAGAGAGTTAGGCAGACATTTAAAAAGGAGGCCCTCAAGGGGCCTCCTTTTTAATATCTGGATTACTCCCAGTGCTACGAGCTAGTGAGGGCAGGAATAGGAGGATAGAGAAGATGAATGCATGGCTGAGGACCTGGTGTATGGGAGAAGGATTCACATTTTTGGATCTTTGGAATCTCTTTTGGGGTAGAAGTGATCTGTACAAGAAGGATGGATTGCACTTAAATTGGAAGGGGACTAATATACTGGTGGGGAAATTTGCTAGAACTGCTCAGGAGGATTTAAACTAGTAAGGTGGAGGGGGGGGAACCCAGGGAGATAGTGAGGAAAGAGATTGATCTGAGATAGGTACAGCTGAGAACAGAAGTGAGTCAAACAGTCAGGGCAGGCAGGGACAAGGTAGGACTAATAAATTAAACTGCATTTATTTCAATGCAAGGGGCCTAACAGGGAAGGCAGATGAACTCAGGGCATGGTTAGGAACATGGGACTGGGATATCATAGCAAATACAGAAACATGGCTCAGGGATGGGCAGGACTGGCAGCTTAATATTCCAGGATACAAATGTTACAGGATGGATAGAAAGGGAGGCAGGAGAGATGGGGGAGTGGCATTTTTGATAAGGGATAGCATTACAGCTGTACTGAGGGAGGATATTCCCGGATGTACATGCAGGGAAGTTATTTGGGTGGAACTGAGAAATAAGAAAAGGATGATCACCTTATTGGGATTGTATTATAGACCCCAAATAGTCAGAGGGAAATTGAGAAACAAACTTGTAAGGAGAACTCAGCTATCTGGAAGAATAATAGGGTGGTTATGGTAGGGGATTTTAACTTTCCAAATATCGACTGGGACTGCCATAGTGTTAAAGGTTTAGATGGAGAGGAATTTGTTAAGTGTGTACAAGACAATTTTCTGATTCAGTATGTGGATGTACCTACTAGAGAAGGTG